>NC_041388.1:299076444-299087006 GCF_002162155.2 Triticum dicoccoides | reverse complement strand
CCCCGGCGCGCCACCCTGCCTCGTGGCCTCCTTGCTTCTTTCTTGACGTCCACTCCAAGTCCCATGGATCATGTTTGCTCTAAAAATAACTCTCCCGAAGGTTTCATTCCGTTTGGATTCCCTTTGATATTCCTTTTCTACGAAACACTGAAATAGGCAAAAAAACATCAATTTGCACTGGGCCTTTGGTTAGTAGGTTAGTCCCAAAAATAATATAAAAAGGTATATTAAAGCCCATTAAACATCCAAAACATATAATATAATCGCATGGAACAATCAAAAATTATAGATACGTTGGAGACGTATCAAGCATCCCCAAGCTTAATTCCTGCTCGTCCTCGAGTAGGTAAATGATAAAAATAGAATTTTTGATGTGGAATGCTACCTAGCATAATTATAATGTAAGTTTATTTATAGTGGCATGAAAGTTCAGATCCAAAAGATTCAAGACAGAAGTTTAATATTGACACAAAAATAATAATACTTCAAGTATACTAGCAAAGCAATCATGTCTTCTCAAAATAACATGGCCAAAGAAAGTTATCCCTACAAAATAATATAGTCTGGCTATGCTCCATCCTCACCACACACAATATTTAAATCATGCACAACCCCGATGACAAGCCAAGCAATTGTTTCATACTTTTGATGTTCTCAAACTTTTTCAAATCTTCACGCAAAATATGAGCGTGAGCCATGGACATAGCACTATAGGTGGAATAGAATGGTGATTGTGGAGAAGACAAAAAGAAGAAGATAGTCTCACATAAACTAGGCATATCAACGGGCTATGGAGATGCCCATCAGTAGATATCAATGTGAGTGAGTAGGGATTGCCACGCAACGGATGCACTAGAGCTATAAGTGTATGAAAGCTCAGCAAAAGAAGTAAGTGGGTGTGCATCCAACTTGCTTGCTCATGAAGACCTAGGGCATTTTGAGGAAGCCCATCATTGGAATATACAAGCCAAGTTCTATAATGTAAAATTCCCACCAGTATATAATAATGACAACATAGGAGACTCTCTATCATGAAGATCATGGTGCTACTTTGAAGCACAAATGTGGTAAAAGGATAGTAGCATTGTCCCTTCTATCTTTTTCTCTCATTTTTTGGGCCTTCTCTTTTTTATGGCCTTTCTCTTTTTTCGTTCGGAGTCTCATCCTGACTTGTGGGGGAATCATAGTCTCCATCATCCTCTCCTCACATGGGAATATGCTCTAATAATGATGATCATCACACTTTTATTTACTTACAACTCGATACTTAGAACAAAATATGACTCTATGTGAATGCCTCCGGTGGTGTACCGGGATGTGCAATGACTCATGAGTGACATGTATGAAAAATTATGAATGGTGGCTTTGCCACAAATACGATGTCAACTACATGATCATGCAAAGCAATATGACAATGATGAAGCGTGTCATAAAAAACGGAACGGTGGTAAGTTGCATGACAATATATCTCGAAATGGCTATGGAAATGCCATAATAGTTAGGTATGGTGGCTGTTTTGAGGAAGGTATATGGTGGGTTTATGGTACCGGCGAAAGTTGCGCGGTACTAGAGAGGCTAGCAATGGTGGAAGGGTGAGAGTGCGTATAACCCATCGATTCAACATTAGTCATAAAGAACTCACATACTTATTGCAAAAATCTATTAGTTATCGAAACAAAGTACTACACGCATGCTCCTAGGGGAATAGATTGGTAGGAAAAGACCATCGCTCGTCCCCGACTGCCACTCATAAGGAAGACAATCAATAAATAAATCATGGTCCGACTTCTTCACATAACGGTTCACCATACGTGCATGCTACGGGAATCACAAACTTTAACACAAGTATTTCTCAAATTCACAACTACTCAACTAGCATGACTCTAATATCACCATCTTCATATCTCAAAACAATCATCAAGTATCAAACTTCTCATAGTATTCAATGCACTCTTTATGATAGTTTTATTATACCCATCTTGGATGCATATTATATTAGCATTAATTTTATAGCCAAAGCAAATTACCATGCTGTTCTAAAGGACTCTCAAAATGATATGAGTGAAGCATGAGAGATCAATAATTTCTACAAAATAAAACCACCACCGTGCTCTTAAATATATAAGTGAAGCACATAGAGCAAATTTATCTAGCTCAAAAGATATAAGTGAAGCACATAGAGTATTCTAATAAATTTCGATTCATGTGTGTCTCTCCAAAAGGTGTGTACAGAAAGGATTATTGTGGTAAACTAAAAAAATCAAAGACTCAAATCATACAAGACGCTCCAAGCAAAACACATATCATGTGGTGAATAAAAATATAGCATCAAGTATAGTTACCGATGGATGAAGACGAAAGAGGGGATGCCTTCCGGGGCATCCCCAAGCTTAGGATTTTGGTTGTCCCTGAATTTTACCTTGGGGTGCCTTGGGAATCCCCAAGCTTAGGCTCTTTCCACTCCTTATTCCATAATCCATCAAATCTTTACCCAAAACTTGAAAACTTCACAACACAAAACTCAACAGAAAATCTCATGAGCTCCGTTAGTATAAGAAAACAAACCACCACTTCAAGTTATTGTAATGAACTCATTCTTTATTTATATTGGTTTTAAACCTACTGTGTTCCAACTTATCTATGGTTCATACCCCCCGATACTAGCCATAGATTCATCAAAATAAGGAAACAACACACGAAAAACAGAATCTATCAAAAACAGAACAGTCTGTAGTAATCTGTAGGTTTCGAATACTTCTGTAACCCCAAAAATTCTGAAATAAATTGGTGTACGTGAGGAATTTGTCTATTAATCATCTTAAAAAAGAATCAACCTAATCGCACTCTCCAGTAAAAAATGACAGCAAATCTCGTGAGCACTAAAGTTTCTGTTTTTTACAGCAAGATCGCAAAAACTTCCCCCAAGTCTTCCCAAGGGTTCTACTTGGCACAAACACTAATTTAAAGCATAAAACCACATATAAACATAAGCTAGATGAATTATTTATTACTAAACAGAAACAAAAATAAAATTGGGTTGCCTCCCAACAAGCGCTATTGTTTAACGCCCCTAGATAGGCATAAAAACAAGAATAGATCTAGGTATTGTCATCTTTGGTATGCAATCCATAAGTGGCTCTCATAATAGATTCATAAGGTAATTTAATTTTCTTTCTAGGAAAGTGTTCCATGCCTTTCCTTAACAGAAATTGGAATCTAATGTTTCCTTTTTTCATATCAATAATTGCACCAATCGTTCTTAGGAAATGTCTACCAAGAATAATAGGACATGTAGGATTGCAATCTATATCAAGAACAATGAAATCTACGGGCACATAATTCCTATTTGCAACAATAAGAACATCATTAATCCTTCCCATAGGTTTCTTAATAGTGGAATCCGCAAGATGCAAATTTAAGGAACAATCATCAAATTCACGGAAACCTAACACATCACACAAAGTTTTTGGAATCGTGGAAAAACTAGCACCCAAATCACATAAAGCAAAGCATTCATGATCTTTAATTTTAATTTTAATAGTAGGTTCTCACTCATCATAAATTTTTCTAGGGATGGAAACTTCTAATTCAAGCTTTTCTCCATAAGATCTCATTAAAGCATCAGCGATATGTTTGGTAAAAGCTTTATTTTGACTATAAGCATGAGGAGAATTTAGCACGGATTGCAACAAGGAAATAAAATCTATCAAAGAACAATTATCATAATTAAATTTCTTAAAATCCAAAATAGTTGGTTCATTTCTATGTAAAGTTTCGACCTCTTCAATCCCACTTTTACCAATTTTTGCATTAAGATCTAAAACCTCCGAATCATTGGGACGCCTTTTAACTAAAGTTGACTCATCTCCAGTCCGATCATTATCAAGATTCATATTGAAAAACAAAGATTTAATAGGGGACACATCAATCACTTCTAGATCTTCATCCTTATTATCGTGAAAACTAGAAGAACACGCTTTTATAAAAGCAATCCTTTTTAGCACGCATCCTAGCGGTTCTTTCTTTACACCCATCAATAGAAATTCTCATGGATTTGAGAGACTCATTGATATCATGCTTAGGTGGAATAGATCTAAGTTTCAAGGAATCAACATCAAGAGAAATTCTATCCACGTTCCTAGCCAACTCATCAATCTTAGGCAATTTTTCTTCAAGCAAAGCATTGAAATTCTTTTGCGAAATCATAAATTCTTTAACACTAGTCTCAAAATCAGAGGGCATCTTATTAAAATTTCCACAAGAGTTGTTGTAGGAATTACCATAATTATTAGAGGAATTACTAGGAAACGGCCTAGGATTAAAGTTTCCTCTATGAGCGTTGTTACCAAAATTGTTCCTACCAACAAAATTCACATCCATAGATTCATTATTATTCTCAAACAAAGTAGACAAAGGCATATCATTAGGATCAAAAGAAATACTCTTGTTAGCAAACAATTTCATAAGTTCATCCATCTTTCCACTCAAAACATTAATTTCTTCTATAGCATGAACCTTTTTACTAGTAGATCTTTCGGTGTGCCATTGAGAATAATTAACCATAATATTATCTAGGAGTTTAGTAGCTTCTCTTAAAGTGATTTCCATAAAAGTGCCTCCCGTGGCTGAATCTAAAAGATTTTTAGAAGCAAAATCCAATCCAGCATAAAGAAATTGTATGATCATCCACAAATTCAAACCATGTGTAGGGCAATTGCATATCATTAATTTCATCCTCTCCCAAGCTTGTGCAACATGCTCATGATCAAGTTTCTTAAAATTCATGATATCGTTTCTAAGAGAGATGATCTTAGTGGGAGGAAAATACTTAGAGATAAAAGCATCTTTGCGCTTATTCCATGAATCAATACTATTTTTAGGCAAAGACAAAAACCAAGTTTTAGCACGATCTCTAAGTGAAAACGGAAATTGCTTCAATTTAATAATATCATTATCCACATCTTTCTTCTTTTGCATATCACATAAATCAACAAAGTTGTTTAGATGGGTAGTGGCATCTTCACTAGGAAGGCCAGAAAACGGATCTTTCATGACAAGATTCAGCAAAGCAGTATTAATTTCACAAGATTCAGCATCGGTAAGAGGAGCAATCGGAGTGCTAATAAAATCATTATTGTTGGTATTGCAGAAGTCACACAATTTAGTATTATCTTGAGCCATCGTGACAAACAATCCAACACACAAGCAAGCAAGCAAAAAGAGGCTAACGAAAAAGAGGTGAGCGGAAAAGAGGGCGAATAAAACGGCAAGGGTGAACTGGGGGAGAGGAAAATGAGAGGCAAATGGCAAATAACGTAATGCGAGGGATAAGAGTTTGTGATGGGTACTTGGTATGTCTTGACTTCTGCGTAGATCTCCCCGGCAACGGTGCCAGAAATCCTTCTTGCTACCTCTTGAGCTTGCATTGGTCTTCCCTTAAAGAGGAAAGGGTGATGCAACAAAGTAGCGTAAGTATTTCCCTCAGTTTTTCAGAACCAAGGTATCAATTCAGTAGGAGATTACATGCAAGTCCCTCATACCTGTACAAGCAAACAAGAACCTCGCAACCAACGCGATAAAGGGGTTGTCAATCCCTTCACGGTCACTTATGAAAGTGAGATCTGATAAATATAATAAGATAAATATTTTTGGTATTTTTTTGTATAGATTGGAAAATAAAGATTGCAAAATAAACGGTAATAGAAATAGCAAGTTGATATGAAATAATATGATGGAAGATAGACCCGGGGCCATAGGTTTCACTAGTGGCTTCTCTCAAGATAGCAAATTCTACGGTGGGTGAACAAATTACCGTCGAGCAATTGATAGAAAAGCGCATAGTTATGAGAATATCTAGGCTTGATCATGTCTATAGGCATCACATCCGTGAAAAGTAGACCGAAATGATTCTGCATCTACTACTATTACTCCACACATCGCCCGCTATCCAGCATGCATCTAGAGTATTAAGTTCATAAGAACAGAGTAACGCATTAGGCAAGATGACATGATGTAGAGGGATAAACTCAGGCAATATGATATAAACCCCATCTTTTTATCCTCGATGGCAACAATACAATATGTGCCTTGTTGCCCCTGCTGTCACTGGGAAAGGACACCACAAGATTGAACCCAAAGCTAAGCACTTCTCCCATTGCAAGAAAGGTCAATCTAGTAGGCCAAACCAAACTGATAATTTGAAGAGACTTGCAAAGATATTTAAGTCATGCATAAAAGATATCAGAGAAGAATCAAATATTGTTCATAGATAATCTTGATCATAAACCCACAATTCATCGGATCTCGACAAACACACCGGAAAAAGAATTACATTGAATAGATCTCCAAGAGAATCTAGGAGAACTTTGTATTGAGATCCAAAGAGAGATAAGAAGCCATATAGCTAATAACTATGGACCCGAAGGTCTGTGGTAAACTACTCACACATCATCGGAGAGGCTATGGTGTTGATGTAGAAGCCCTTCGTGATCGATTCCCCCTCAGGCAGAGCGCCAGAAAAGGCCCCAAGATGGGATCTCACGGGTACAAAAGGTTGTGGCGGTGGAAATAGGGTTTTGTGGTGCTCCTGGATGTTTTCGGGGTATATGGATATATATAAGAGGAAGAAGTACGTTGGTGGAGCTGTGAGGGGCCCATGAGGGTGGGGGCGCGCCTCCCTGCCTCGTGGCCTCCTCGCTTCTTTCTTGACATCCACTCCAAGTCCCCTGGATCACGTTTGCTCCAAAAATGACTCTCCCAAAGGGTTCATTTCGTTTGGATTCCGTTTGATATTCCTTTTCTGCGAAACACTGAAATAGGCAAAAAAACAGTAATTTGCACTAGGCCTTTGGTTAGTAGGTTAATCCCAAAAATAATATAAAAAGGTACATTAAAGCCCATTAAACATCCAAAACAGATAATATAATAGCATGGAACAATCAAAAATTATAGATACGTTGGAGATGTATCACACAACAAAATATAGTTCATGACATAGTTTCACAAATCAAAGACATAGTTCATGACAAGTTTCACAAATAAAGTACATAGTTCATGACAGGTTTCAACAATCAAAGACACAGTTCATCACATGTTTCTCGAATGGAAGGCATAGTTCATGACTAGTTTTTCAAAACGAAGGCCTTATTGGGACACACGAGGCCATTTTCCTTTCTTGTCGCGTGCCTCATCCTCCTCTTGGGATTCACGAGCCCTTGCAAGCTTTCTTGCTCTCTCCTCTTGACGATCAATCTTCTCCTTGCGTGCCCTCTTGTAACGCCCCGAGACCGATGTGCCAGGTGTCCTCTAGTTATTCGTTGTTGTTGCCTTGTCATTGCTTGCATGTCATGCATTGCATATCATGTCATCATTTGCATACATGTTCGTCTCATGCATCCGAGCATTTTCCCCGTTGTCCGTTTTGCATTCCGGCGCTCCTATCTCCTCCGGTGGTCCTTTCTACCTTCCTTTCGTGTGTGGGTGTTAAACGTTTTCGGATTGGACCGAGACTTGCCAAGCGGCTTTGGTTTACTACCGGTAGACCGCCTATCAAGTTTCGTGCCATTTGGACTTCGTTTGATACTCCAACAGTTAACCGAGGGACCGAAAAGGCCTCGTGTGTGTTGCAGCCCAACACCCTTCCAAAGTGGCCCAAAGCCCACTTCAACCTCCTCCATCATCTCGGTCGTTCGATCACGATCGCGTGGCCGAAAACCGCACCTCATTTGGACTCTCCTAGCCAAGGTTGTCAGAATCGCGATTTTGAATCGGATCGGAGCTCCGATGGTAGGATCGCAAATCGTAGAATCTTCACTATCAGGATCGTAAAAACATAGATTCTATGAACTAAAATCGTAGAATCATAGGGGTTAGTTTGGATCATAAAGTCGTAGAATCGTATAACAGGATCGCGATTCTGACAACCTTGCTCCTAGCTCCCTCTATGCCTATAAATAGCCCCTCCTCCGAAATCCCGGATTCCCCTCGTCTCAAACCCTAAAAAAGTCTACCACGCCACGTCGGACACTGTCCGCCGCTCGCCCGAACCTATCGCTGCGCGCCACGTGGCGGCCGCGGTGCCCACTTCGCCGCCGACCGCGTCGGCCCGCCCGAGCCCGCGTAGGGCCCCCGCGGCCCATCTAGCTCCGCCGCCGCCTACCTCCGTCTTCTCGATGCCCGGCGTCGCGCTCCCCGTGCTCCGGCGGCCAGCGCCACCGACTGCTCCGCCGCCCGCCGCCCGGTTGCCGCTGCACCTTCCTCGCCGGAGCAGCGCGCCGCCCGCGCCCGGCCGCCTCCACCGTGTTCCCCTCGTCGCCCCTCGCCGCCCGGGACGGATCCGGCCGCCCCCGCACCCATCCACCTCGCCGGAGGTCCAGCTTCTCGCCGGCGGCCTCGGATCTCGCTGGTGAACAGTAGATCTCGTCGGTGAACAGTAACACTAGTTCTGGAGGTGGTAATTTCTTCTAAGTCCCCGATTTCCAGATTCAAATGCCCTTGTTCATCATGCCGTAACTTTGCATCCATAGATCCGTTTTGGGCGTATAGCATATCAAAATGTTCGTCTCAGAGAGCAAATCATTTCATCTCATTGCATCATTTTCATTTGAGTTCATATTGATGCCCGAAATGCTGTTGGAAGGGTGCTATTTGAGTTAATTGTCAGATCTGCTGCTCCAAATAGCTATTTGTCATTTTTGCCATGATTATTGTGTGCATGATATGCCCCTGATCTCTACATGATTTTTGTAATATGCTTTGCCATCTTTCCAGAGGTGCCATCCATGTATTTTTGTGATGTGTGTGTTGACTAGCACAAGCTTGCAAAGTGGTGCATTCGTTAATGCTGATTTCAGGGACTTAGCAATTCCACTAAGTCCTTGAGCTGTTTTTATCAATATGCCATATGTTCATGTTGTTTCCTAGTGATCCGTGCCTCTTTTGAGGATGATCAGTAAGGATTATTTGTTAATCTTGTAGTTCTCTATCCATCCATGTCTTTGTTTGCAATTATGGAGCAACCTAGCTTGAGTCAATCGAGCGCTACTTTTGCTATTTCGTGAATCTGGGCAAATTGTCTACTTGTTAGTGATTTTGCCGAGGATGTTGTAGTTCATCCGTGTATGCTATGTTGTTGTTCTTGCCATGTCTAACTTGTATAATGTGTATTCTTGATGGGTGTATGCTTAGATTGTCGTGACATGCTCTGTAGTGAGTGCATCGAGCTCGTAAATATGCCTACTTGATATCTGAATTGCATGTTCCAGTTTTTCACTAAGTCTGTGACCTGTTTATGTTTTTGCCATGTTCACATGCTTGCAATGGTATTTCCTGATCCCTTTTGGCTCAAGGTCACTAAGGAACTTTTGTTAAGCTCTTTGAGTAGCTCCATGGCATGCCTTGCTTTGCCATGTTACGTTCCTGTAGCATATACTTTTCTTGCTCCAAAATGTGCTACCTGATCTGAAATTCTAGACAAGTGTTAATTTCACTAAGTCTGAAACCTATTTACCAATTGCACTTTTGTCATGCTTGTTTGAACCTGTTAATGGATGAATTGGACGTAGCTCAGTGTTCATCTTTTGTTAAGCATTATGAATGGATCCCTGTCATGTATTTTGTTGTCTTGTTTGAGTGTTGTAGCATGTTTAACTTGTTGCATTTAGATGGCTACTCGCTGTTTATCGCAGATCGGTGCCATATTTGTTTTGCTTGCCATTTCCAAACCGTGCATCTGATTCCGGTGATCTTTATATCGATTTCAACCGAAATCACCTCACCTTTCCAGTGGAACACTTGGTTTTCCAAGTTGAGGCCAGGTTCATTCATTCCTTGTCAAATCTTGCATATGCATCACATATCGCATCCCGCATAGCATACCATGTTTGCATCATGTTGTTTGAGCTTTGCACGTGGTTGATTATGTCATTTTTGCTTGTTTGTCTTATTTGGGTAGAGCCGGGAGACGAGTTCGCTAACGAGGAGCCTGTTGAGTTTGCTTTCGAGGATCCAGTCAACTCTGACAACTTTGCAGGCAAGATGATCATACCCTCGAAATCACTTCTATCTTTGCTTTGCTAGATGCTCGCTCTTTTGCTATGCCTATGCTACGATGCCTACCACTTTCTTATCATGCCTCCCAAATTGCCATGTCAAACCTCTAACCCACCATGTCCTAGCGAACCGTTGATTGGCTATGTTACCGCTTTGCTCAGCCCCTCTTATAGCGTTGCTAGTTGCAGGTGAAGATTGGAGACCGTTCCTTGTTGGAACATTATTTTCTTGTTGGGATATCATTATATTATCTTGTTATCTTAATGCATCTATATACTTGGTAAAGGGTGGAAGGCTCGGCCTCTCGCCTAGTGTTTTGTTCCACTCTTGCCGCCCTAGTTTCCGTCATATCGGTGTTATGTTCCTGGATTTTGCGTTCCTTACGCGGTTGGGTGATAATGGGAACCCCTTGACAGTTCGCCTTGAATAAAACTCTTCCAGCAATGCCCAACATTGGTTTTACCATTTTCCACCTAGCCTTTTTCCCTTGGGTTTCGCGGACTCAAGGGTCA
>NC_041388.1:299040282-299075957 GCF_002162155.2 Triticum dicoccoides | reverse complement strand
GGTCCTATCGAGCGATGTCCGGAGCTACCAGGGGCAACTCTGGGCTGGCCTACTCGACGTCTTGCTCATCCGGTGTGCCCTGAGAACGAGATATGTGCAGATCCTATCGGGATTTGTCGGCACATCTAGGTGGTGTTGCTGGATTTGTTTTGACTTGTCGAAATGTCTTGTAGAACCGGGATACCGAGTCTGATCGGAATGTCTCGGGAAAAGGTATATCCTTCGTTGACCGTGAGAGCTTGTCATGGGCTAAGTTGGGACTCCCCTGTAGGGATTTGAACTTTCGAAAGTCGTGCCTGTGGTTATGGGCAGATGGGAATTTGTTAATGTCCGGTTGTAGATAACTTGAACCTTAACTTAATTAAAATGAATCAACCGTGTGTGTTACCGTGATGGTCTCTTCTCGGCGGAGTCCGGGAAGTGAACACGATGTTGGAGTAATGCTTGCCGCAGGTTGTTCTCTAGTTATCGTTCGTGCTTTGCTTTCTCTTCTCGCTCTCTTTTGCGAACAGGTTAGCCACCATATATGCTAGTCGCTTGCTGTAGCTCCACATATTACCTTGCCTTACCTATAAGCTTAAATAGTCTTGATCGCGAGGGTGCGAGATTGCTGAGTCCCTGTGGCTCACAGATTACTTACAAACCAGATGCAGGGCCCGATGACTCCGTTCCAGATGATGCGCTTGAGCTCAAGTGGGAGTTCGATGAAGCTTCCCATCATTACTATGTGTCTTTCCCTGATGATCATTAGTGGTGCCCAGTTGGGGCGATCGGGACCGTGTCGCATGTTGGGTTGATCTTTTATTTTGGCACCGTAGTCGGGCCATGAGTGATTGGATGATGTAATGCTATTTATGTACTTTGTTTGACGTGGCGAGTGTAAGCCAACTATGTACATTTCCCTTTATTATCTATATTACATGGGATGTTGTGACGATTACCTTACTTGCGACATTGCTTTCAATGTGATTATGCCTCTAAGTCGTGCTTCAACACGTAGGAGATATAGCCGCATCGAGGGCGTTACACATCTCCTCCTCACGCTTCTTTCGCTCCATCCTCTCCTTTTCACGACGCTCTTCATCCAAGCCTCTCTAAAATGCTTCTTCAAACAATTGTTGCCTCCTTAGACAATCTCGATGTTGATCTTTCTTAACATCTTCTGGCACATCTTGATCTATCCATGTGAAGTACTTACAAAGTGGAGGCGGTGACTACATACGAATAAAGAACAAATGTGGTCATTAGTAAGATAGGTTCAAGTTGTGCCAACGGTTGAATACTCTTTGAACTTGAACAACTTACCGGCGGTATATCATAGGCGTGAGCTGGACGAGGACGATCATAGGCATAGTTGGGACAAACAAAACATCTTGTTCCTTCCGTCCATGATTTCTTGCGGTCGGTGGATACCTTAGCTTTGCAAACATCTCCACACCAACATGATGGTGTTCTCATATCTTTGTCCTTCACCTTATCCACCTCGACATCTGTCCACTTGTCCGACATGTCCTCACGGTTAGCACACGGGGGCCTCGTCATGGAACCGGAAGAAGCCATGCCTATAAAGAAAATTTTGGTAGTTAGTAAAGTAAAATAACATGTATATATGCAAGAAAAACAAATAACAAGACCAAATTAAGCCAATAAATGTAAGTACTGTTCACATTATTTCAACCATCCGGGTTAAGCAAGATGTCAATAGGCCTTCCTCTATCAACCCTTCTCGTCCTACGACCACGGTGATACGTCTCCAACATATCTATAATTTTTTATTGTTCCATGCTATTATATTATCTGTTTTGGATGTTTAATGGGCTTTATTATACACTTTTATATTATTTTTGGGACTAACCTACTAACCCAAGGCCTAGTGCAAATTGTTGTTTTTTGCCTATTTTAGTGTTTCGCAGAAAAGGAATATCAAACAGAATACAAACGGAATGAAACCTTCGGAAGAGTTATTTTTGGAACAAACGTAATCCAGGGGACTTGGAGTAGACATCCAAAAAGAAACGAGGCGACCACGAGGCAGGGAGGCGCGCCTGCCCCCTGGGCACGCCCCCCACCCTCGTGGGCCCCTCGTAGCTCCACCGACCTACTTCTTCCTCCTATACATACCCATATACCCCGAAAACATCCAGGAGCACCACGAAACCCTATTTCCATCGCCGCAACCTTTTGTACCCAAGAGATCCCATATTGGGGCCTTTTTCGGAGCTCCGTTGGAGGGGGAATCGATCATGGAGGCTTCTACATCAACACCATAGCCTCTCCGATGATGTGTGAGTAGTTTACCTCAGACCTTCGGGTTCATAGTTATTAGTTAGATGGCTTCTTCTCTCTCTTTGGATCTCAATACAAAGTTCTCCTCGATTCTCTTGGAGATCTATTCGATGTAATTCTTTTTGCAGTGTGTTTGTCGAGATCCGATGAATTGTGGGTTTATGATCAAGATTATCTATGAACAATATTTGATTCTTCTCTGAAATCTTTTATGCATGATTTAAATATATTTACAAGTCTCTTCGAATTATCAGTTTGGTTTGGCCTACTAGATTGATCTTTCTTGCAATGGGAGAAGTTGTCGGGACCCCGATCCTAAGTCACACCGATCTAGCATGTAACACATCATATCACTTTGCGGCCTCACGCACGGTATTCCCACGGGTGCCACCTTACCTCGCCCGGGACCGTTTGTGCCTTTTGGCTCACGTATATGATAGTGTCGCTACCATCCATATGACAAAGAACCCGGGCCGACATGGCTAGTCGTGAAACCAAAGCGGCACTAACCCATGAGGACAAGCATACATGAACCACATCGAGCATGTCGGTCATCAACGTGTGAATCCGGGCTGTAGCACTGGGCTAGCAGGACTTCGGGGAACCCGGGCTGTAGCAGGCTAGGCAGGACTCCGGTTGTCACCGCGTGACATTTCCCCGAAGGGACAGACACAGGAATGAAGTGAAACACATGCCGACCAGTCAAGTGTCCTGAGCAGTAGTGCTGGGCTAGCAGGACTCTGGTGAACCGGGCTGTAGCGGACTACTATCGCTCAGAAAGCACTAGACTACATTTCCCCATATGATAGGCTGCCAAGGGTAAACAGCTAGATTGTCGGATCCCACACATAGCAATACATGTTACACATACGCATAACATGCAAGTATGTGTTGTACAACATGGAATCACAACATAATGCAAACTCATATAGATAAAGGCCCAAAAGAGCCACATAGCAATAAATACAAACAGGGGTCACATGACCCAACATTCAAAGCATACAAGCAACGGAAGCATTACATATCTGGGTACAGACATCTACAAAAGAAAAAGGCCGAGGAGCCTGACTATCCACAAGTCCCTCCCAAGGGACCAAGATCGTAGCTGAGGTAACAAGCTACTCGTCGAAGTCCAAGCGGTACTACTAGTGAGACAGATGTCTCACCTGCAAAACATAAATAAAGCAAACGTGAGTACAAAGGTACTCAGCAAGACTTACATCAGATCTTATCATACATGCATTTGTATCAAGAAGGTAATGTGGGGTTTAGTTGCAGCAAGCCAGCTTTGACTCAGTGGCTATCCTGTTCTACGATAATGAGAAACTTCTTTGAGGTGAGGCAGCGCACACGAGTCCACTAATCACCACATCAATACACTACTATGGATTCATCCCCGTCTCTCCTACGAGAAGGCCATCCATAGCACTCACACTTGTCTTGAGCATTTTAGAGTATCCACTTTAAGTTGTCTATGTACCACGTAAGCATCCAAGAAGTCCATAACCGAGGACACGGCTATTCGAATAGATCATGATAACCCTGCAGGGGTGTACTTCATCACACACGCTCTCACCACTTATCACCATGTACACATCATGTATCTCGGCAACCTTCAAGCGGTAGCCTGGCGAGGGTGTCGGCCACGACCTGACTAACCACGCAAGACTCTAGTCCAGGTTTATCACCTATTTGGGTTCCATCCGCAAGGAGATCCAGCCGGGGTGTCGCTCACGGCCCCAAACAATGTGTACAGGGTTCCCGAGCCCACCATCCGGGTGCCACTCGGTACACCGGGCCACGTGTGCCTAGTCTGTCCCAAGTCCACCCTGCCGGGTGCCACTCGGTAGAAAAATAGCACTACCTACAAACACCAGAAACTATTTGCAACTCCTGGACAGAGCTCAAGGCGGTTAATAAGTCGAGAGAGCTTGGAGCGCCCGGAGCCCAATGTGTGGTAGTAGCTAGTCATTGGACAACTTACACAGAACTCAGTTCTTAAGGACGGTCCCAATGAGACAACCCACCATGTACTCCTACATGGCCTCTCACCGCTACCTTTACCAAATCGTGTTCACACGCTTAACTCTCAGCACCAGAATATATCATAACACTCCAATTCATTCCCGATGAATCAGACCTGACATACTCTAAGCAATAGCAGGCAGGGCATGGTAGGAACACAACATGGCTCAATCAATTCCTACACATGCTAGTGGGTTTTAACTATTTACTGTGGCAATGACAGGTCATGCAGAGGAATGGGTTCAACTACCACAGCAGAAAATAGCAGTTGAATCGTTATTGTCCTAATGCAATAAATGAGAGCAGGAGCGAGAGAGTGGGATTGTATCGGAATGAACAAGGGGGGTTTGCTTGCCTGGTAGAACAACAGGGGGGCACTGCTTCACTGATAGGTACTCTCGAACACTTCCGAAGCAGGACCTATCGAGAAGGAACGATGCCAACAATCAATACACAAGCATATGCAACAATATGATGCATGAACATGGCATGAAGATGTGATGTTGTTTGAGCTAATGCAACTAGTATTCAAATGGTTAAAGTCCATTTGAACTAAAGATTCAAATGCAACTCCAAAATAAGCTCTTAAATATGCCATAAGTGTGTTTTCACATATACAGCATGTATAGGTTGGTTTGTCATGCATGAAAATGGTACAGATGGATAGATTGAATTTTTCTGATAATTTTTCATATATAAATTATTTCAATCTGAGCTACGGTTGAATTTCTATGAATTTTTGAAGTTTTGAACATTTTCTGGAATTTCCTGTTTAAAAATAATTCCAGAAAAAGAATAACTGCGTCAGCATGACGTCAGCACTGCGTCAGCGGTCAACGGCGCTGACCAGGTCAAACCTGACGCGCGGGGGCCACGCGTTAGTGTCATGGTTAATTAACAGAGGGTTAGTTAATACTAACTACAAATCTAATTAAAAGGATTAGTGGCGCTGGACCCATTGTCAGTGTCACAGAGGGGGTGTAATTCACGCCTAACTGCAAGCGACGTCAGCCCGCTGGAGTTTGGCCGGCGGCGACCAATACCGCGGCGGCAACTCGCCGGACTTGCGCTACGAGCGGCGGATGGACGCGCGGAGACCACCGGGGCGTAGCCCGTCGTCGTCCGCATCCAGCAGAGCAGGTGGGAGGCTGCGGGGGCGCCGGAGCGGAGCTCGTGGCGGCGGCCGGAGCTTGGGCTCAAGCGACTGCGGGCTACAGAGCACGGGGAGGCAGGGGAGAAGGGGGAATCGATGCAGGGGCTCACGGCGGACTCGATGGCGTCGACGGCGAGCTCGGGGACAGCCAGACGGCGACGTGCGGGCGGTGGAGATCTGCGGCGGCCGGCGATGAAGAAGATGACGGTGGCGACGATGGAGGCCGTCCGGAGGTGCGTGGCTCGACGAGGAGGGAGAGGGGATCGCGGAGGAGCTGTGGAGCGCGTCGGGGAGGCGAGGCCGTGGCTGTGGGCGCGACAGAAGTGGGCGGTGGCGGCGGTGGCGCTCGGCTGTGAGAGAGAGAGAGCGAGGGAGAGGAGAGGACTGGGGAGAGTGATAGGGGTACGGGGCGGCTTGTGGTCTGGGCGTTCCAGGGCGACGAGGAGGACGCCAGGCAGGCAGCTGCGTGCCGGCGCGCACGGCATCGGGCACAGCTTCCCCTCTGCTACTGGCAAGAGGAGGAAGACGGCCATGCCCCTGGTGGGCTGGGCCAGAACAGAGATGGGCCGGCCAGAGGCGCCAGGTAAGAAGCCTAGGTAAGGCTTTTTTTCTATTTTTGTTCTGTTTTCTATTTATCTGACATTTGTTCTGATTTAGTAATAATACCAATCAATTTATTTTCTTCTGAAAATTAATGTAGGAACTTAATTGGATTATTCCAAAGCCCCACAGTAAAAATCAGAATTATTGGACAATATTTCATATATAATAAAATATTTCCCCAACGCAAATAATTACTGGATTAACTCAAATGGCCAAAAATAAATACTTCTGAGCTCCCAAAAATATTGGTTGGGATTTTACCTGTGGCCAATATTTTTAGAGAAAATCAGGAACATTTTCTTGGGCCAAATTGAAACAATTTTTATCTGGGTCGTTCCCAGAAATGATTTCTGAGGGTTTTACAAATCCCCATTTCAGTTTTAAATGGAATTTAAACATGATGCACAACTGACTAGCTGGTCTAGGTCATACCAGAACTAGGGATGTGACAACTCGCCCCCACTCGGAAGAATCTCGTCCCGAGATTCAGGAGTCGGCGGAAGGAAAGTGGGGTACTCAAGTCGAAGACGATCTTCACGCTCCCAAGTAGCTTCTCTCTCGGAATGATGAGACCACTGAACCTTGAGAAACTTGACGTTATGACGTCAGGTGACACGCTCTGCTTGATCAAGGATGCATACAGGGTACTCTCGATATGTGAGGTTATCTTGGAGATCAAGCATTTCGTGGTCCACTCTGCGGATGGGATCCGAGAAGCAACGCCTGAGTTGATAGACGTGGAAGACATCATGAACTCGAGAAAGATGTAGTGGTAGTTCCAACTGGTAGGCAACCTCTCCTCGTTTAGCGAGAATGAGAAAGGGACCAATGTAACGAGGAGCCAACTTGCCCTTGATACCGAATCGATGGGTACCCTTCAAAGGGGTAACCCGAAGGTAAGCTTTGTCGCCAATTTCATAAGCCACTTCCTTATGACTACGGTCATACTGGCTCTTTTGACGGGATTGGGCTGTTTTCAAATTCTCACGAATGATGCGAACTTGCTCTTCTGCCTCCTGGATCATATCCGGTCCAAAGAATTGTCTTTCACCAGTTTCTGACCAGTTCAAAGGTGTTCGACATCTTCGTCCATACAAAACCTCAAAAGGAGCTTTCTTGAGGCTGGATTGATAGCTATTGTTATAAGCAAACTCGGCGAAGGGAAGACACTTCTCCCAATCCATACCGAATGAGATAACACAAGCTCTAAGCATGTCTTCAAGGATCTGGTTGACCCTTTCCACCTGACCACTTGATTGAGGGTGGAAAGCGGTACTGAAAGAAAGATGGGTGCCCATGGCAGTTTGGAAACTCTCCCAGAAATGAGAAGTGAAAAGACTACCATGGTCTGAATTGATTTCTAGTGGAACACCATGAAGTGACACTATTCGAGAAATATATAAGTCAGCGAGCTGACTAGCAGTGATACTCTCTCGAACAGGTAGGAAGTGAGCCACTTTGGAAAGACGATCAATGACTACGAAGATAGCGTTATTCCCTTTCTTGGTCCTGGGAAAACCGGTGATGAAGTCCATACCAACTTTATGCCATTTCCACTCAGGAATAGCTAAAGGTTGAAGGGTGCCAGCAGGCCTTTGATGCTCTGCCTTAACGCGACGACAAACGTCACAGTTAGCAATAAACTGAGCAATTTCTCTCTTCATCCTAGTCCACCAGAACCTCTGGCGTAGGTCCTGATACATCTTAGTACTACCGGGATGAATCGTGAGAGGAGATTCATGCGCCTCCTTAAGGATTAATTGTCGAAGATGTTGATTCTTGGGAACCACCAAGCGACTCTCAAAGAAAACAACACCACGATCATCTATAGAGAAACTACCACCAACTCCCTTGTTAATGTTTCTCTTGATCCGGGAAATTCCCGTATCCTGCTTCTGAGCAGAGGTGATTTCATCCACAAGAGTAGGTTTCGCCACCAAGGTAGAAAAGAATCCGTGAGGAGCAATGTGAAGGTTAAGTTTGCATAATTCCTCATGGAGAAGTGGTTGGCCCTGCTGCAACACGAGATTGTTGCAATAGGACTTACGACTTAGCGCATCAGCCATGACATTCCCCTTGCCTGGGGTGTAGGTAATCCCTAAGTCGTAATCTGAGATCAACTCCAGCCAACGTCTTTACCTAAGGTTCAAATCTGGTTGGGTGAAGATGTATTTGAGACTCTGGTGATCGGTGTAAATCTCGCAACATTTACCAAGAAGGTAATGTCGCCAGGTCTTAAGTGCATAGACTATGGCTGCAAGCTCTAGATCATGTGTAGGATAATTCTCCTCATGTGGATGCAACTGTCGAGATGCATAGGCAATCACATGGCGATCTTGCATAAGAATGCAACCTAGTCCCTGTCGTGAGGCATCACAATATATAACAAAGTCCTTAGTGAAATCCGGTGGCACAAGTATGGGAGCAGAAGTCAGGCGTCTTTTCAGTTCCTGAAAACTGTGCTCACACTATGGGGACCACTCAAACTTTTTATCTTTCTTGAGAAGTTCCATGAGAGGTTTGGCCACTTTGGAGAAGTTCTCAACGAATCAGTGACAATAACTAGCTAGACCAAGGAAACTCCTAACTTGCTTAACTGTTTTAGGCGGAGTCCAATCAAGAACGGCCTGAACTCTTTCGGGATTGACAGCAATGCCCTTACCAGAGATTACGTGGCCGAGATAGGTCACTTCTGGCAACCAAAATCCGCACTTGGAGAACTTGGCATAAAGGCGGTGCTCTCTGAGTTTTTCTAGCACAAGTCTAAGATGTTCGGCATGCTCTTCCTCGTTCTTCGAGTAAATAAGGATATCATCGAGGTAAACCACGATGAACTTATCTAAGTACTCCATGAAGATCGAGTTCATCAAGCGGGAGAATGTAGTTGGAGCGTTGGTTAGACCAAAGGACATGACGGTATACTCATACTGGCCATAACGAGTGACAAAAGCCGTCTTAGGAATGTCCCCATTTCTGATCTTGATTTGGTGGTAGCCTAACCTCAAATCCATCTTGGAAAAGACTGAGGATCCAGCGAGCTGATCATACAAGTCGTTGATCCTGGGGAGCGGATACTTGTTCTTTATCATGACCAAATTAACGGGACGATAATCTACAACCATCCGGTCCGTACCATCCTTCTTCTTGACGAAGAGAACGGGGCAAGCCCAGGGAGAAGAACTAGGACGGATGAAACCCTTTTGCAAGGATTCATCGAGTTGTTTCTTAATCTCAGCTAGTTCTAAGGGTGCCATCTTGTAAGGTCTCCTAGAGATTGGAGCGGTTCCTGGGATAAGATCTATGACAAATTCTACATCTCTGTCAGGTGGAATACCTGGCAGTTCCTCTGGAAAAACATCCGGAAAGTCACAGACTACCGGGATATCTTCAAGGTCTGGAAGAGGGTTGGCATTAAGAGAATAGAGTTGACGCTTTGCAACTCTAGTGGAGACGGTGACTATCTTGCCAGATGGGTGTGTAAGCTGAACAGACCTTGTGTAACAATCAATCTTGGCATGATGAGCTTTCATCCAGTCCATACCCAAGATGATGTTAATATCTGTAGACTTGAGGGCTATAAGTGATGCAAGGAATACAAGTCTGTCAACAAGGATTTCATTACCATGGCTTATTCTGGTAGTTTGCCATCTAGACCCTGGAGTTTGGATTTCAAGTGTAATTGGCATATCACAAAATGACATGTTGTGCAAACGAGCATAGCCTTCAGAGATGAAGGAGTGAGATGCTCCGGTATCGAACAGAATCGAAGCTGGATGGCAATTGACAAGGAGGGTACCAAGAACGACATCTGGATCATCATGAGTGTCTTTAGCTGAGACGTGATGCACACATCCACGTTCAGTGGGAGCTGACTTGACACTAATCATCTTGCGTGATGGCTTACCACGACCAACAGACTTCTCAGGCTGGGGAGGAGCATAGTTGGTTTGAGAGCAGTCACGTGCATAGTGTCCTGGCTCTCCGCATGTGAAACAAGTCCCTGAACTAGGACGTGGACCCGCATTGACAAGCGGTCTACCAATATGTCTGGGTGGAGCATACGGTTGAATTGGGTGAGGCGCCACATAAGATGGCCTCGGTGAATATCCGGGTGGAAGAGCGGAGTTCGGAACCCAAATCTGGCGCTTCTGCGAAGTAGAACCGGAGGAAGAAACCAAATCACGGGTGTGCTTACAAGACTCCTCGTAAGTGAGCTGAGTTGTCTCCGCATTGATGGCCATGTTCACAAGAGCCTGGAATGTATTGCAATGGTGCAAGTGGAGATCACGACGCAACTTGGGGTTGAGACCCTTCCGGAACCTAGCCTGCTTCTTGGTCTCCGTGGACACTTCTTCTGTAGCATAGCGGGCGAGGTTCTCGAACTCTCTACTGTAAGCATCAACAGCCATCTTACCCTGGGTGAAACTACAAAACTCTTCTCTCTTGCGATCAATGAGAGCCTGAGGAATGTGATGCTCGCGAAAAGCCTCAGTGAAATCTCTCCAGGTGGTTTTCTGGCCAGCTGGAAGCATAGCCTCATAGTTCTGCCACCAAATACTAGCAGGACCTTCCAGGTGATATGCATCATAGGTGACCTTGTCACTTTCAGCTACGTTCGTAGAATGCATCTTGTGTGTGATACTACGGAGCCAGTCATCTGCATCGAGTGGTTCAATGGAATGATGGAAGGTAGGTGGTTTCAGACCAATGAAATCATAGATGGACGCTGACTCTTTGTGCTGATGGGAGGTGTTCTCCTCAATACGTGCTAACAAGCGGTTAGACTCTGTCTTGTTCTTCTCAACCTCTAACATGAACTCTGCCAATGAAGACTGGTCGGGAGGATCCTCATCCCTACCATCTCTGTGGTTTCGGATACGAGCAACAGATCTTCAGTTAACCGGCAACATCCTGAAGAACCAACCAAGGGAATGAGGATGGATTCAGCATCATCATAAGGATGTAGATTATAGTACGAGAAAAATACTATCTCTTGAACTCCTAGGAAAAATCCGGCAGCATAACGGCAGTAAAATGCTCAAAATGAAACATCCTGCAAATGAAGGGGTAGCACCATACTCAACGTCATCACTCAAGGTTCTGAGATATTACTAAACAGGCTACACCGGAGATACTCGAATTGGGATATGACTCAGATCAACCAAATCTTAGAGACTACAGAGTAGTAACACGTGATCCTGATAGACGGAAGAGAAAGCCTAGTTCCATAACCCCGTAGGAAAGATAGGATGACTCAGATCAGAAGGCATGAGGCATAAGGAGTAAAAAGAGCCTTACGTTCCCTTCCACAATCAATTCCCCTATATAGCTAAAGAATTTCTAGACTCAACTTCGACCAGGTTGGCTTGGCAATCCTACAGGTAGTCAGGCTCTGATACCAAAGCTGTCGGGACCCCGATCCTAAGTCACACCGATCTAGCATGTAACACATCATATCACTTTGCGGCCTCACGCACGGTATTCCCATGGGTGCCACCTTACCTGGCCCGGGACCGTTTGCACCTTTTGGCTCACGTATATGATAGTGTTGCTAGCATCCATATGACAAAGAACCCGGGCCGACATGGCTAGTCGTGAAACCAAAGCGGCACTAACCCATGAGGACAGGCATACATGAACCACATCGAGCATGTCGGTCATCAACGTGTGAATCCGGGCTGTAGCACTGGGCTAGCAGGACTCCGGGGAAGCCGGGCTGTAGCAGGCTAGGCAGGACTCCGGTTGTCACCGTGTGACATTTCCCCGAAGGGACAGACACAGGAACGAAGTGAAACACATGCTGGCCAGTCAAGTGTCCTGAGCAGTAGTGCTGGGCTAGCAGGACTCCGGTGAACCGGGCTGTAGCAGACTACTATCGCTCAGAAAGCACTAGACTACATTTCCCCATATGATAGGCTGCCAAGGGTAAACAGCTAGATTGTCGGATCCCACACATAGCAATACATGTTACACGTACGCATAACATGCAAGTATGTGTTGTACAACATGGCATCACAACATAACGCAAACTCATATAGATAAAGGCCCAAAAGAGCCACATAGCAATAAATACAAACAGGGGTCACATGACCCAACATTCAAAGCATACAAGCAACGGAAGCATTACATATCTGGGTACAGACATCTACAGAAGAAAAAGGCCGAGGAGCCTGACTATCCACAAGTCCCTCCCAAGGGACCAAGATCGTAGCTGAGGTAACAAGCTACTCGTCGAAGTCCAAGCGGTACTACTAGTGAGACAGATGTCTCACCTGCAAAACATAAATAAAGCAAACGTGAGTACAAAGGTACTCAGCAAGACTTACATCAGATCTTATCATACATGCATTTGTATCAAGAAGGTAATGTGGGGTTTAGTTGCAGCAAGCCAGCTTTGACTCAGTGGCTATCCTGTTCTACGACAATGAGAAACTTCTTTGAGGTGAGGCAGCGCACACGAGTCCACTAATCACCACATCAATACACTACAATGGATTCATCCCCGTCTCTCCTACGAGAAGGCCATCCATAGAACTCACACTTGTCTTGAGCATTTTAGAGTATCCACTTTAAGTTGTCTATGTACCACGTAAGCATCCAAGAAGTCCATAACCGAGGACACGGCTATTCGAATAGATCATGATAACCCTGCAGGGGTGTACTTCATCACACACGCTCTCACCACTTATCACCATGTACACGTCATGTATCTCGGCAACCTTCAAGCGGAAGCCTGGCGAGGGTGTCGGCCACGACCTGACTAACCACGCAAGACTCTAGTCCAGGTTTATCACCTATTTGGGTTCCATCCGCAAGGAGATCCAGCCGGGGTGTCGCTCACGGCCCCAAACGATGTGTACAGGGTTCCCGAGCCCACCATCCGGGTGCCACTCGGTACACCGGGCCACATGTGCCTAGTCTGTCCCAAGTCCACCCTGCCGGGTGCCACTCGGTAGAAAAATAGCACTACCTACAAACACCAGAAACTATTTGCAACTCCTGGACAGAGCTCAAGGCGGTTAATAAGTCGAGAGAGCTTGGAGCGCCCGGAGCCCAATGTGTGGTAGTAGCTAGTCATTGGACAACTTACACAGAACTCAGTTCTTAAGGACGGTCCCAATGAGACAACCCACCATGTACTCCTACATGGCCTCTCACTGCTACCTTTACCAAATCGTGTTCACACACTTAACTCTCAGCACCAGAACATATCATAACACTCCAATTCATTCTCGATGAATCAGACCTGACATACTCTAAGCAATAGCAGGCAGGGCATGGTAGGAACACAACATGGCTCAATCAATTCCTACACATGCTAGTGGGTTTTAACTATTTACTGTGGCAATGACAGGTCATGCAGAGGAATGGGTTCAACTACCGCAGCAGAAAATAGCAGTTGAATCGTTGTTGTCCTAATGCAATAAATGAGAGCAGGAGCGAGAGAGTGGGATTGTATCGGAATGAACAAGGGGGGTTTGCTTGCCTGGTAGAACAACAGGGGGGCACTGCTTCACTGATAGGTACTCTCGAACACTTCCGAACCAGGACCTATCGAGAAGGAACGGTGCCAACAATCAATACACAAGCATATGCAACAATATGATGCATGAACATGGCATGAAGATATGATGTTGTTTGAGCTAATGCAACTAGTATTCAAATGGTTAAAGTCCATTTGAACTAAAGATTCAAATGCAACTCCAAAATAAGCTCTTAAATATGCCATAATTGTGTTTTCACATATACAGCATGTATAGGTTGGTTTGTCATGCATGAAAATGGTACAGATGGATAGATTGAATTTTTCTGATAATTTTTCATATATAAATTATTTCAATCTGAGCTACGGTTGAATTTCTATGAATTTTTGAAGTTTTGAACATTTTTTGGAATTTCCTGTTTAAAAATAATTCCAGAAAAAGAATAACTGCGTCAGCATGACGTCAGCACTGCGTCAGCGGTCAACGGCGCTGACCAGGTCAAACCTGACGCGCGGGGGCCACACGTCAGTGTCATGGTTAATTAACAGAGGGTTAGTTAATACTAACTACAAATCTAATTAAAAGGATTAGTGGCGCTGGACCCATTGTCAGTGTCACAGAGGGGGTGTAATTAACGCCTAACTGCAAGCCACGTCAGCCCGCCGGAGTTTGGCCGGCGGCGACCAATACCGCGGCGGCAACTCGCCGGACTTGCGCTACGAGCGGCGGATGGACGCGCGGAGACCACCGGGGCGTAGCCCGTCGTCGTCCGCATCCAGCAGAGCAGGTGGGAGGCTGCGGGGGCACCGGAGCTCGCCGGAGCGGAGCTCACGGCGGCGGCCGGAGCTCGGGCTCAAGCGGCTGCGGGCTACAGAGCACGGGGAGGCAGGGGAGAAGGGGGAATCGATGCAGGGGCTCACGGCGGACTCGATGGCGTCGACGGCGAGCTCGGGGACAGCCAGACGGCGACGTGCGGGCGGTGGAGATCTGCGGCGGCCGGCGATGAAGAAGACGACGGTGGCGACGATGGAGGCCGTCCGGAGGTGCATGGCTCGACGAGGAGGGAGAGGGGATAGCGGAGGAGCTGTGGAGCGCGTCGGGGAGGCGAGGCCGTGGCTGTGGGCGCGACAGAAGTGGGCGGTGGCGGCGGTGGCGCTCGGCTGTGAGAGAGAGGGCGAGGGAGGGGAGAGGACTGGGGAGAGTGATAGGGGTACGGGGCGGCTTGTGGTCCGGGCGTTCCAGGGCGACGAGGAGGACGCCAGGCAGGCAGCTGCGTGCCGGCGCGCACGGCATCGGGCACAGCTTCCCCTCTGCTACTGGCAAGAGGAGGAAGACGGCCATGCCCCTGGTGGGCTGGGCCAGAACAGAGATGGGCCGGCCAGAGGCGCCAGGTAAGAAGCCCAGGTAAGAGTTTTTTTTTCTATTTTTGTTCTGTTTTCTATTTATCTGACATTTGTTCTGATTTAGTAATAATACCAATCAATTTATTTTGTTCTGAAAATTAATGTAGGAACTTAATTGGATTATTCCAAAGCCCCACAGTAAAAATCAGAATTATTGGACAATATTTCATATATAATAAAATATTTCCCCAACGCAAATAATTACTGGATTAACTCAAATGGCCAAAAATAAATACTTCTGAGCTCCCAAAAATATTGGTTGGGATTTTACCTATGGCCAATATTTTTAGAGAAAATCAGGAACATTTTCTTGGGCCAAACTGAAACAATTTTTATCTGGGTCATTTCCAGAAATGATTTCTGAGGGTTTTACAAATCCCCATTTCAGTTTTAAATGGAATTTAAACATGATGCACAACTGACTAGCTGGTCTAGGTCATACCAGAACTAGGGATGTGACAGAAGTGCTTAGCTTTGGGTTCAATCTTGCGGTGTCCTTTCCCAGTGACAGCAGGGGCAGCAAGGCACATATTGTATTGTTGCCATCGAGGATAAAAAGATGGGGTTTATATCATATTGCTTGAGTTTATCCCTCTACATCATGTCATCTTGCCTAATGCATTACTTTGTTCTTATGAACTTAATACTCTAGATGCATGTTGGATAGCGGTCGATGTGTGGACTAATAGTAGTAGATGCAGAATCGTTTCAGTCTAGTTGTCGCGGACGTGATGCCTATATACATGATCATGCCTAGATATTCTCATAATTATTCATTTTTCTATCAATTGCTTGAGAGTAATTTGTTCACCCACCATAATACTTATGCTATCTTGAGAGAAGCCACTAGCGAAACCTATGGCCCCCGGGTATATCTTTTATCACATAAGTTTCCAATCTATTTTATTTCGCAATCTTTACTTTCAATATATATCATAAAAATACAAAAAATATTTATCTTATTATCATTATCTCTATCAGATCTCACTCTCGTAAGTGACCGTGAAGGGATTGACGACCCCTTTATCGCGTTGGTTGCGAGGTTCTTATTTGTTTGTGTAGGTACGAGGGACTTGCGTGTAGTCTCCTACTGGATTGATACCTTGGTTCTCAAAAACTGAGGGAAATACTTACGCTACTTTACTGCATCATCCTTTCCTCTTCAAGGGAAAAGCAACATAGTTCTCAAGAGGTATCAAGAAGGATTTCTGGCGCCGTTGCCGGGGAGATCTACATCAAGTCAAGACATACATCCATTTGCCTCTCGTTTTCCTCTCCCCCACTTCACCCTTGCCATTTTTATTCGCCCTCTCTTTTCGTTCGTTTTTTTTTTCTCTTGTTCCTTGTATCCCGTATGCCGTCATGGCCAGTCCTTTATCTACTCCTTTGTCTCCTGAGAATGAAGTTCTTAATTTTAAACAAAGGGAGGGAGAAAATCTAAAAGATGCTTGGTACAGAATTTGCAATGCTCAAAATAGATCTACTAGGAAGCAATCTACTTCCGTCCTTCTTCGCAATTTTCATGTAGGCATCACCCCTTGGAATAGATATATTATTGACATCATTATCGGAGGGAATTTCTTGGGTAGCCATACTTTTGATTCTTATAATGCTATGTTAGATTTGTTTGGCCCACCACCTCTTTTGATTAATGGAACTGTTTTAACTTTGGAACATGTTATGCAAAGGCTGGAAATTATTGAAAATAAAGTTGCCACTATAGAATTGATTGAAAATTTGGATAAAAAGATACACAACCAAATTATCCAATACGTATCTAAGGTAGGAGTTGCTCTTAAATTTTTTAAAGAAAAGGAACCCATAGTTAACGAAAAGATAGATCAAGATTCCACAAGAATTGATAAAATTGAGGATATTATTACCAACTTAGGGTCTGCCTTTTCTTCCGTGAAAAATACTCCAAAACCTTTTAATGCTAAATTTGCCAAATTTATGTACGTTCCTAAAAATAAGGGTGAAACTTCTAGTAAGGTAAATGCGGATCTCAAATCCATAAGTGTTCACCCCAACTTTCTCGCTATCATTAAGGAACCTCTTGCAACAAATGATTTTCTCGATTTCTTGCCTAGGAGTTTGATCGTTAAATAAAATAAGGAAACTCCTAAGGGTTATAAGTGTTCTATTGAAGAATTGCATACCAAATATGATAATACATAGATCTATCCTTGCTTTTATGCCTAGCTAGGGGCGTTAAACGATAGTGCTTGTTGGGAGGCAACCCAATGTTATTTTTGTTTCTTACTTTTTGGTTCTGTTTAGTAATAAATAATTCATATATCCTCTTTTTAGATGTGGTTTTATGCTTTTAATTAGTTTTTGTGCCAAGTAGAACCTTTGGGAAGACTTGGGGGAAGTTTTAGCGATCTTGCTGTAAAAAACAGAAACTTTAGCGCTCACGAGATTTGCTGTCATTTTTTACTGGAGAGTGCAATTAGGTTGATTCTTTTTGCAGATGATTAATAGATAAATTCCTTACATCCAGAAATTTATTTCAGAATTTTTGGAGTTACAGAAGTATTGGAAACCTACGGATTACTACAGACTGTTCTGTTTTTGATAGATTCTGTTTTTCGCGTGTTGTTTGCTTATTTTGATGAATCTATGGCTAGTATCGGAGGTTATGAACCATAGAGAAGTTGGAATACAGTAGGTTTAACACCAATATAAATAAATAATGAGTTCATTACAGTACCTTAAGTGGTGGTTTGTTTTCTTATACCAATGGAGCTCATGAGATTTTCTGTTGAGTTTTGTGTTGTGAAGTTTTCAAGTTTTGGGTAAAGATTTGATGGATTATGGAATAAGGAGTGGCAAGAACCTAAGCTTGGGGATTCCCAAGGAACCCCAAGGTAAAATTCAGGGACAACCAAAAGCCTAATCTTGGGGATGCCCCGGAAGGCATCCCCTCTTTTGTCTTCTTCCATCGGTAACTTTACTTGAGGCTATATTTTTATTCACCACATGATATGTGTTTTGCTTGGAGCGTCTTGTATGATTTGAGTATTTGATTTTTAGTTTACCACAATCATCCTTTCTGTACACACCTTTTGGTAGAGACACACATGAATTGAAATTTATTAGAATACTCTATGTGCTTCACTTATATCTTTTGAGCTAGATAATTTTGCTCTAGTGCTTCACTTATATATTTTAGAGCTCGGTGGTGGTTTTATTTTGTAGAAATTATTGATATCTCATGCTTCACTTATATTATTTTGAGAGTCCTTTAGAACAGCATGGTAATTTTCTTTGGTTATAAAATTGGTCCTAGTATGATAGGCATCCAAGATCGGTATAATAAAAACTTGCATAAAAAGTGCGTTGAATACTATGAGAAGTTGGATACTTGATAATTGTTTTGAGATATGAGGATGGTGATATTAAAGTTGTGCTAGTTGAGTAGTTGTGAATTTTAGAAATACTTGTGTTGAAGATTGCAAGTCCCGTAGCATGCATGTATGGTAACCGTTGTGTAACAAATTTGAAACATGAGGTGTTCTTTGATTGTCTTCCTTATGAGTGGCGGCCGGGGACGAGCGATGGTCTTTTTCTACCAATCTATCCTCCTAGGAGCATCCGCGTAGTGCTTGGTTTTTGATGACTTGTAGATTTTTGCAATAAGTATGTGGGTTCTTTATGACTAATGTTGAGTCCATGGATTATACGCACTCTCACCCTTCCATCATTGCTAGCCTCTTCGATGCCGTGCATTGGCCTTTCTCACCTTGAGAGTCGGTGCAAACTTCGCCGGTGCATCCAAACCTCGTGATATGATATGCTCTGTCACACATTAACCTCCTTATATCTTCCTCAAAACAGCCACCATACCTACCTATTATGGCATTTCCATAGCCATTCCGAGATATATTGCCATGCAACTTTCCACCGTTTCATTTATGACACGTTTCATCGTTGTCATATTGCTTTGCATGATCATGTAGTTGACATCATATTTGTGGCAAAGCCACCATGCATAATTTATCATACATGTCACTCTTGATTCATTGCCCTTCCCGCTACACCGTCGGAGGCATTTATATAGTCATATTTTGTTCTAGTATCGAGTTGTAATCATTGAGTTGTAAATAAATAAAAGTGTCATGATCATTAATAGAGCATTGTCCTAAATAAAAAAAAGGGAAAGGCCAAATAAAAAAAGAAAGGCCCAAAAAAAGAAGAAAAAAAAGAAAAAGAAAAAAGGGACAATGCTACTATCCTTTTTCCACGCTTGTGCTTCGAAGTAGCACCATGATCTTTATGATAGAGAGTCTCTTGTTTTTTCATTTTCATATACTAGTGGGAATTTTTTGATTATAGAACTTGGCTTGTATATTCCAACAATGGGCTTCCTCAAATGCCCTAGGTCTTCGTGAGCAAGCAAGTTGGATGCACACCCACTTAGTTCCTTTTGTTGAGCATTCATATATTTATAGCTCTAGTACATCCGTTGCATGGCAATCCCTACTCCTTGCATTGACATCAATTGATGGGCATCTCCCTAACCCATTGATTAGCCACATCGATGTGAGACTTTCTCCTTTTTTGTCTTCTCCACGTAATCCCCATCATATTATTATATTCCACCCGTAGTGCTATATCCATGGCTCACGCTCATGTATTGCGTGAAAGTTGAAAAAAGTTTGAGATTACTAAAGTATGAAACAATTACTTGGCTTGTCATCGGGGTTGTGCATGATGAGAGCATTCTTATGTGAAGAAAATGGAGCATGACCAAACTATATGATTTTGTAGGGATGAACTTTGTTTTGCCATGTTATTTTGAGAAGACATGATTGCTTAGTTAGTATGCTTGAAGTATTATTATTTTTATGTCAATATTAAACTTTTGTTTTGAATCTTTCGGATCTGAATATTCATGCCACAATAAATAAAATTACATTGAGAATTATGCTGGGTAGCATTCCACATCAAAAAAATTGTTTTTATCATTTACCTACTCGAGGACGAGCAGGAATTAAGCTTGGCGATGCTTGATACGTTTCCAACGTATCTATAATTTTTGATTGTTCCATGCTATTATATTATCTATTTTGGATGTTTAATGGGCTTTATTATACACTTCTATATTATTTTTGGGACTAACCTACTAACCCAAGGCCCTGTGCAAATTGCTGTTTTTTTTGTCTATTTTAGTGTTTCGCAGAAAAGGAATATCAAACGTAATCCAAACGGAATGAAACCTTCGGGAGAGTTATTTTTGGAACAAACGTGATCCAGGGACTTGGAGTAGACGTCAAGAAAGAAACGAGGCAGCCACGAGGCAGGGAGGCGCGCCTGCCACCCTAGGCGCGCCCCCCACCCTCGTGGGCCCCTTGTAGCTCCACCGGCCTACTTCTTCCTCCTATATATACCCATATACTGCGAAAACATCCAGGAGCACCATGAAACCCTATTTCCACCACCGCGACCTTCTGTACCCAAGAGATCCCATCTTGGGGCCTTTTCCGGAGCTCCGCTGGAGGGGGAATTGATCACGGAGGGCTTCTACATCAACACCATAGCCTCTCCGATGATGTGTGAGTAGTTTACCTCAGACCTTCGGGTCCATAGTAATTAGCTAGATGGCTTCTTCTCCCTCTTTGGATCTCAATACAATGTTCTCCTCGATCTTCTTGGAGATCTATTTGATGTAACTATTTTTGCGGTGTGTTTGTCGAGATCAGGTGAATTGTGGGTTTATGATCAAGTTTATCTACGAACAATATTTGATTCTTCTCTGAAATCTTTTATGTATGATTTGTTATCTTTGCAAGTCTCTTCGAATTATCAGTTTGGTTTGGCCTACTAGATTGATCTTTCTTGCAATGGGATAAGTGCTTAGCTTTGGGTTCAATCTTGCGGTGTCCTTTCCCAGTGACAGCAGGGGCAGCAAGGCACGTATTGTATTGTTGCCATCGAGGATAAAAAGATGGGGTTTATATCATATTGCTTGAGTTTATCCCTCTACATCATGTCATCTTGCCTAATGCATTACTCTGTTCTTATGAACTTAATACTATAGATGCATGTTGGATAGCGGTCGATGTGTGGAGTAATAGTAGTAGATGCAGAATCATTTTGGTCTACTTGTCGCGGACATGATGCCTATATACATGATCATGCCTACATATTATCATAATTATTCATTTTTCTATCAATTGCTCGACAGTAATTTGTTCACCCACCGTAATACTTATGCTATCTTGAGAGAAGCCACTAGTGAAACCTATGGCCCTCGGTTCTATCTTTTATCATATAAGTTTCCAATCTATTTTATTTCGCAATCTTTACTTTCAATCTATATCATAAAAATACCAAAAATATTTATCTTATTATTATTGTCTCTATCAAATCTCACTCTCGTAAGTGACCGTGAAGGGATTGACAACCCCTTTATCGCGTTGGTTGCGAGGTTCTTATTTGTTTGTGTAGGTACGAGGGACTTGCGTGTAGTCTCCTACTGGATTGATACCTTGGTTCTCAAAAATCGAGGGAAATACTTACGCTACTTTACCGCATCACCCTTTCCTCTTCAAGGGAAAACCAACGCAGTGCTCAAGAGGTAGCACACGGCCACCGGTACCCGACCATCCCCCACGCTCTCTAATAGTGTCTCCTTGTCCACTACCGCCAAGATTCATCCGTCCTCCATGAGCACAACTCCTGCCTCCTCGTCCACTACCACTGCTACCTCCTCGTGTGCCACCGGTACCTCCTCTTCGGGCACCACTTTGACTAGTGGGATCTGGAGTGTTGGCATCGGTCCGTGGCTTCTTGGTGCATTTCCTAACATTGTGTCCCGGCTCATCACATTGACCACAACTATTGATGTCCGGTGCCTCCATGAAATGGCCGCTACCAAATTGTTTCATTCCGGTGTATCCAGCTAGATCATCCATGTCACCCCTAAACCTCTTCTTTCTTCTTCTTCCCTTTGTAGGCACCATGAGTTCAGAGTCGGGGACGATGTGTGGCCCATCATACTCAGGCCACTGTGACTGATCGAGGAAGGGATGAAACCTAGGAGCCCATGTCAACCTCGCCCGTTCCAATGTGAACTCATGCAACCGCACGGTGGTACCATCGGATACGTTCAAGTTTCTGAACCTTGCGATGGTCATCACATGCGAGCAAGGCCAATGATACTTGTGAGGTCTCTCGCACTGACACCACCGGGTCTTGAGGCGCACCTCATACGCTACTTCACCGTACGTCATGTCATCCCTTGTTGTGCCACCCGACTCATCGACTTGGTAGATTTGTTCTTTTTCATTGAAACTAATGATTTGTTGACGCCAAGACTTGCGCGCTTGATGCTTCAAGCAATCCTCAACTTTGAAGGGAAATTCCATTTTCTCACCTATCCATTTGGCCATCACTTCGGAATGCCTCAGAGAATACTTGTTGAGCTTGAAGAAGGTATATTTCACTATTGCAGTGACCGGAAAGGAACGAACACCCTTGAGCATATTGTTGAAGCATTCCACCATGTTACTTGTCATGTCTCCGTATTGGAGACCTCCTTCGTCGTAAGCACGTGACCACTTATGCTTCCCCGGAAAATGCCTTGTCAAGAATTCTCTCCCTCCTTTGTTCTTCTCCAACGCCTTGAATAATTTATCATAGCGGCTTTGGAATGTGTCGGTGTTGAATGCCACACAAACATGGGTAAGATCTTTGCAGAACTCCTTACTCTTGCATGCACGGTAAAAGTTTGCCACGAAATGCATCATGCACCAACGGTGTTGGAGCTTTGGATAGCCTGGAATGTCAACTTCTATTGCTTTGAGAATCCCATGATGGCGATCCAATATGATGCACACCTCTCTTTTGGGGCCAATCACCTTCGTCCTCACATGATCCATAAACCACTCCCAATTATCATCATGCTTGGAAGGCACCAGCACAAATGCCACCGGCAACAGATTGTCATTGGACGAGTGAGCCATTGCTACCATCAGCGTGCCCTTGTACTTTCCGGTCAAGAACGTGCCATCAATTGACAAGACGGGGCGGCAATGCCTAAATGCATTGATGCATTGCCCAAAGCTCCAAAAAGCTCGATGAAACACTCCCTCGATTGACTCAACCCTATGGCGCATGCCCGGGTTCCGATGAGCAATGGATCCCAACATTCTTTGAAGAATATTGTACGCGGCGACATAATCACCATGCAACATCCTTATAGCATTTTCCTTGGCCATCCACACCTTGCCTTGTAATGAATCTCTTCTTGTTCCGCATACACATCATCTTGAGCAATAGCATCTCCATCAACATGAGCAATGGCATCTTCATCAACATGAACATTTGCATGTTCATCAACATGAGCAAAGGCCTCATCTCCAACATGACCATCACCTAGAAGAACTATGGCTCTACCATTGATGCCCTCTTCATTTGATTGGCTACTTGGTGGTTGGCTAGCCGCATTGTGGTCATACACCACGACAGCATCATGTATTGGGAAGGACACATTCCGGTTCAAGTCGAGTAGTGGCCGAGGAACTTCAACATTTACTTGTATTGTGGCAAATAACTCAAGCGACTTGTCTTGTGATCCCTCAACTTTCTCCTTATACACATCCCAATGCAATTGAGAGGTGATGGACATACTCTTTAATCAGGATTTTACTCCCACTCCCACATCATACCGCCCAATAAGCTTCACACCATCACTTGGGTTAATCCAATTGAGGACGCTTCTCACTTTCACGACAATATCATCATAGCTCGGGCTTGTGTCAAAAACCATGGCCTCCTCCCCTTCGTCGGCTTTTCCATCCATGAAAGCCGCCTTGTCCAAATAATGCACATTCAGTAGTTTATCCATCTAAAAACAATGCAACAAAATTGAGTCATCCATGGACCGGCCATTTCATATGAATGAAGTATCTAAAATATAAGATTTGAATCTAACAACTAGTATACCTTAATCATAGCACTAACCCTAACCCTAACCCTGACCCTAACTTAACTAAACCCCTAACCCTAACCTAACTAAACCCCTAACCCTAACACTTAAGCTAGCTTGCCACAACAAGGAGTGACACAAATTACTTAGGTCAACCATAAATGCTAAACTAGAGGAAGAACTAGGGGGGTTGCAAAACTAGTTGATTCCAACAAAAGTAGATGATTTGAACCAACCAAATGAAGGGGGGGTGTGGGAGGTACCTTGGTTGATGCAAATGCCCTCGATCCACGAGGCAAATCTCAAGCAATGGAGGGGATCTAGTGGATGCTTGGGTGGGGGAGAAGAGGGAGAGAGAGTGAGAGCTCGGGGAGAAGATGAGTGGAGTGGGTGGGTGGTGAGTGGGCCCCACAAACCTTATCCTCCAGGACCCTACCGCGAGAGACCTGGGCGGCAGGGTGTTGGAGCCTACCGCCAAGCCTGGCGGCGGTAGGTCCCCTTTGCCACGTCAGCACCCGTTAACGGCCAGACGGCTGTCAACGGAACCTACCGTCAGGAGGGGCGGCGGTAGCCTGTAGACCGCTACCGCTGGGGCCTCCGGCGGTAGCCAAAAGGGTCAAATGTCGAAATTTTTTAATACCGAGATCAGATCCTGATTTTATACGTCAAAAGGATCAAAACACGAAATTTTGCCGCATAGAGCGGCTGCATACAACAAGCCAAGGAATCTCTCCATCTGTACAAAATGCTGTTTTTCTTAAAGAGAAAGTGCTGTGTTCTTAGGATCATGGGAGGCTGCGGCCATTGTTTTTTCACGATATGTACCAGAAGGCCACGTACGTGCTCAGCTCAACTGTATTGTTAATTCTGCCTTGAGAAATAACCTCCACGGCGTTATGTGCCTCTTATTTCCACTGTGGATCCGGCCGTAGTCGTTGCAAAAATCGTACTATTGCTGTCCTAGAAAACTTGCTTTGTTGCGAGAAAGCTTTGCAGACTCGTACAAGGACCAAGACGGCTTATTTGAAGCAGCACCGTGATGATCTTTTACACGGAAGAGGACGCTCGAATCAGTCAAAAAGAAACAACGGCCACGTCCAGACCGGTTCAGTTCCTCTGCAGACTGCAGAGGCCTGTCGTTTCACCGTCCACCGCCTTCACTCAACCCATCTGCCCGCTCTCAAGAAGCGCCAGTCCAGCGTCCAGATAGTAGCTAGCGCTGCTTTCCATAATTCCATGCTTGAAGGCGACACCAACGACAGTACAAGACGCAGCTCTAGCCTGCACAGTGGGGAAGGAAGCTTGCAGGGGATGGCACGCTAGCCAGGTGAGGTTTCGCAGGTGTGAGGTGCTTGCTATTTCGAGTATGGCGTGTGAAGGTGGCGCAGAGATCACACAAGTTGGGATTCTGTAGGGAGGGAAGTATGCAGGTGAAAGCACTCTGGTTGGGTGAGGTTTTGCAGCTGCTAGGGGCTTGCTATTTTGAATTTTGAGGATGCTTTTGTGAAGGTGGCGCAGAGATCACGGGGTCATGGGGTCACGGGCGTTCCGAGGGGAGGGCACCGTTGCGTCTGCACTGCAGGTGTGCAGCACGGCAGGAGCAAAGAAGGACGAATACCAGCAACCATGTTTAAGTTTTTTTACAAGAACAAATAAATTATGTTGTTATGAGCAGCATATTAGGGGCTTAGCCAAATGGGTTATGGCCCAAATATCTTAATCATTATTAGGGGCTTAGTCCAATTATCTTATCGTATTAGGATTGTTTGTTTAGGAGTCAAGTAAACCTCTCTATATAAGGAGCGAAGATGTATCAATCTAATCAAGCAAGAAGCAATTAATATTTGTTCAGCTTTTCTTAGAGAGCCGGGAAACCTAAACCCTAGCCGCCTCTTGCGTCCGCCGCTGTCGCACCAGCCGCAAGGACGGCGCCCAGCCGCCCGCCGCCATGCAATCTCCTCCTCCCTCCTTCCCTTACAGGCTACGCCCTAGACAGGATAGAACCCTAGTTTCTATCATATGTACTACTAACAGCGAAGGGAGACTTGCGACCCGTCACGCAAACAAAATGTCCGAATACGTAGCAATGAGCTTCGCACTGCACAAATGCAGAATCAGGCCGACGGTTTGAGGCAACTGCCAAGAGAAAAAAAGCTTCTGCCATTTTTCATCCTTGGCATTTGTACAAGAACTTCAGGTATCTTTGTATTCCAGTCTATTGAAACAGTACGTGCACAGGCTTACAAAGGAGGGCATATGGCAGTTCGTTTTGAAAAAAAAAAGGCATATGGCAGTTCAGCTACATATACATCACAGCCACACACTGCAACGAACGAACTATAAACACACCAATTCAGGAAGTAAGAACATAGGCACAACTACTATCTATTGGATTCCCTTTCTCCATGTCAAATTCTACTCAGAGAATAGGTACGCTCGGCCTATATCGACAGCGAGCTTCCTTCCTTGAACAGCACAAAGATGCTGCTGCCATCTCCTCTGGAGATTCTAAGCTCGGCATCAAGGTAGGTTGTGAGCAGCCAGGACCCAGCGCTCTCGCTCCTGAAAGGTATCTTCAGTGGGGGCTGACCGGAGATGGTCTTGGCGACGGAGGACGCCGCGTTCTCGATCGAAGTAAATATGCCGCTCAACGGGCTCAGGTCAATGTTCTGTCCAAAGAATTCAAACTTCTCTGGCAGTACAATGGAATCGGTCAGCTGCGGAGTGCCGATGATGCCTTCTTCAAATTTGATCTGAACACAATGAGAACTACATCAGCTGTGCTGAAGCATTTAGCAAAACTGGCTATATTTGTGGTGATAATTAAATACTGTAGCTGGGTGGGGGAAGAGGTGCGTCTGCAAACACTTAAAATATTAAAACTTACCAGACGGACATTTTAAGCGAACATATTGCATATGCCCGAGCTTTATTGTCCTGTTTAAATCATAGGTGTTCATCTCATCATTGTCAAAGAGTGTTTCATGCAGATTGGTGGGTTCTAGTTGCGCTGGATTTCACAACTTAACAATGAATCTAACAGTGTCCAAAAGCCCTACTGGCACCTAGGGACTGAGCAATGCAATCTACGTAATCAGTTAGCAAGCAAAGGGCAAACATGCTTCCCCAGTAACCACACACGTGTTATCACTTATCACTCTGAGTTTCCTGGCTTTAGCAGCCACTTTAACACCATGAATTGGTCCCCTTATGCTGCCCATGATTCAGAAACAATCCATGAATAATCCATTTCTATGTTTCCTCCCTTATTTTTACCATTGAGATTGAATAATGTTTTGGTAAAGCGTACATCAGAACTAGTCGATAGAATGACTGAGTAGCAACTGAAAATGCAATAATGATGTAGTACCTACAGAAATGCCTGAAAACTGCCCGTTTTTGTAAATAAAAGGTTACTTGAGAGCCTAAACCTTGAAAAACGATGCTCATTCTGTCAATGCTATCAATTTTACTAAAATTTCATTGCCACTCAGGAAATGCCAAGATAGACATGATAAAATGCTTTAAGATATATACCAAATGACTACTCAGTTGGGAGAGGAGAATCACACCTGTACACGTTTGGGGCTTCTAATTTCAAATTTGGCATTGGTGGACACTGAAGTTGACGCCAAAGGTCCTGAAAACTTGATGCAGTTCTGCACCGCAAAGTTCTCGGAATCAATAGTCTGTGATATTTCGTCCACCTTGACAAGAGCTTGTAGCCTTCCAGACCCCAACAGTGGGAACAATTGCGAAAATGATGTGTACCTGCAGTCACCTAATCAATCAATCTCCACAATTAAACGAAGAAGCTGTAATTCCACATAAGAAGAGTTTCGCTACCACGGACTAGTTCAGCATCCCGCCCGGTTATACTAAAAAAATGCATCCCATTCAGATACGTGCAGAAGTGGTTTTAATGATGTTCAGAGCACGTTAAATGACAAAGAACCGATTGGCATATCCTCAACTAAACGATAGCAACAGCTACCAGAATGTTATGTTTTATTAGTCCCTTACACATACTTTTGTTTAATAGCAAAGTCTGCTCCAGGGATTTCACATGGCTAGGTTTAGCACTCCAAATTGATTACTTAAAAGGTTGTAGGCTAGTTTACCTTAAGTGCTAGAGTAAAATATTAGATATAGCAATAGTTCTCCTACCGAACAAATAAGCAAGAAAAAATGCCAAAACTACACATCCAGTTTTGACATAACTTAAACAAACATAATCTGAAAGCATAGAGGAGCATGTGGCAAGCACATCATGCAAACATAGAATATTTACCAAACGAATTACACCTGTTAGCTTTTGAAAATTCTTGCACATCAATTTGCCTATTCTCTAGAAAAAAATATTTACCAAAAATATCACACCACAGATCACCGATGTGAACTATGATGTCTGTCTTGAATAACTCTAAATTTCTAAAACAACGGAGGTTGTATTTCTTTGTTGTCACAATACTAAGGAAATAGAAGTCAGCCACATCAGTTATTTGAGCATGACAACTAATCAACTCAGCCATATCCTTAACATGTCATCCCTAAAATACAAAAAATATTCATAAAATTGCATATAACTATTTTTTTTCAAGCAATCAAGAGAAACTTGTAAATAAGTGCGATTGCAATATAGCGTGGACTGTATACTTGCAAACTATGTGTCCAAATTTCCAATTAGGACAGACATAGACAATCTAAAACACACCAAATTATTTCCCCCTTTTTCTATATATGAACTTATCAGCTTTGATCCATGTGGTTTAGAATCCATCCGATGAGTTCCACCGACCCTAGCTAAACCAGCAGGAATGGAACTACGCACCACGCAAATTACAATCACATAATGAGCAGATTAATAAACGAAGCAAGGAACGGAGCGAGGGGTGGCAGAAGGCTTACGCGAGGATCCACTTGCCGTTGAGGAGGGTGAGCGCCTCGGTGGGCGCCGGCGTGGGGTTGCGCGCCTCGAGCTGCGTGATGAGCTCGACCACCTCCGCCCGCGTCTCGCTGGACGCGCGTAGGCCGCGCTCCGTCCCGTACAGCGCCGCCTTGAGCTTCTGCTTGAGCGCCGCCACCTCGACCGCGGCCGCGGCAGCCTCCGAGGGCGCCTCCGCCACCGACGTCCCTCCCACCGCCGGCTCCTTCCCCCACTCGTCGTCGGCGTCCACGGGCGCCGCCCGCGCCGCGACGACGCGCCGCGCGGCCCGCAGCGACGGGAAGCGCCGGGCCGCCGCCGGGACGAGGAGGCGGCCGCGGGCGGCGGTCGCCCCCGGGGCCTGGGGCGACGGCGCGGACAGGGACGCGGCGTTGAGGGACGCTGCTACTCCCGCCATGGCGCGAGGCTCGGCTCGGGTCTCGTGCTCCTCTTCCTCTGCGACGGTCCTCCTTTTTTTTCTCTCGGCGATGCGCAATACTTTAATGCCTTTAATTTTGGCGCCGCGAGTACTTGTAGAGAGGAGAGACGTGTCGAGCCGTCGAGGTGCGTGCGGTGGGACTGGCGCGGGATGCGTTGGTCGCGTGGTCGCCTGAGAGTGCGCCGCGGGGTGCCGACGGGGAGAAGAAACGTGGGCCTGAAAAAATGGTTTAGCTGAACATTGCGAAATGAACTGGGGATGGTGCTTGACTGGATGCTCGCGGGCTTCTAGAGTGCTCTGGACCTATGCGAGCATGCGAGACGTGCACGCTTGGCGCCCGCTTCTGACCTGCGGAGCACCTCGACGACTGGCGGTCCATGTGTCCTGTCCCATTCTTCCTCGCGTGTACAGTTTTGTTAGGCCAAGTATTTATTGTTTTTTCCTAAAAAGGTACTCCCTCCGTTCCTAAATATTTGTCTTTCTAGACATTTCAAATGACCACTACATACGGATGTATATAGACATATTTTAGAGTGTAGATTCACTCATTTTGCTCCGTATGTAGTCACTTGTTGAAATGCCTAGAAAGACAAGTATTTAGGAACGGAGGGAGTATTTATTATTATTTTCGTAATTCTTTTTTTATTGTTTTTCCTTAGTTTTGAGGTTGCTTGACTCTGCCATGCCCAACTTAATTTAAAATATCGGTGAAAAAATAATTTATAATATATTTTTTAAAGAATGCAATGTAATAGTAGACGTGCGTTGCTTTTCTTTCACAGTCACGGTTCGTTCTCGCAAGAGGCGAAAGGAATGCAGAGAAGTTCCCTCGGTTGGCCGCTGGCCAGGCCGTGGGCTCCTCCCCTCTCCGGCGGCTGTTGCGGCGGTGGAAGAGTTGGAGAGCCCTGAATTTGTGCCCTCTGTCTGTACATACTAGGGATAACGTTTTAGGTGTCGGTGTTTTGATGGTGGCAGCGGCGGCACAATGAATAAGTCTTCCTCGACCTTAGCCTCATCCAGGTATCTTCCTCGGAGGCGGTGTCGTGGTTCTAAGCCTGACAGTAGTGTAGGGGGTAAGTATGGAGAGGCAAGATCTTAGCTGTGGAGAAGTTGTAAGCACGCAAGGTTTACGAGTTCAGGCCCTTCTCGGAGGAAGTAATAGCCCTACGTCTCGGAGCCCGAAGGCGGTCGACTGGATTATATGAATATGGGTTACAGAGGTGCGAACCCTTATCTCGGAGGAGGGGGGTGGCTTATATAGAGTGCGCCAGGACCCCGGCCAGCCCACGTTATAAAGGGTTCAATGTACATTAAGGCAGAGCGTTACTGGTAACGCTAGTAATAAAGTGTTATGATGACCATAAAGGCTACTTAATGACCGACCGTTAGCGTGCGGAGTGACTTCAGGTCTCCTGGCCGTCGAGTGGTTGGATCTTGGTCAAGTGATTGTTTCTTGGTCGAGCGTCTTTGAGTCTGTCGAGTGGAACACCTCCAAGTCGATTGAAAGGTGGTTTCTTCTAGAGATGTCCTTGGGTAGGGCAGTTAGGACAGGTCCATGACCCTACCCTAGGTACATAGCTTCATCATTAGCCTCCGAATGGATCGAGGTTTGAGTGGGGAAGGAGTTGAGAACCTCTCCGACTCGTTTTTCATGCCGTGAGCATATCTTGTTCTGGATCAATGGACCTGAGTGATGACAGCAACTTCCTTTTCAGTCGCCTTGATCCATTCTTAATTCTTCGTCGAGTGAGTTTCTTCGCTTGTAAGGCTCCGAGTGACGGTGCGGAGGAGATCTTTGGTCTGACCAGTTGTTTGCTGCGCGCAGATTTCACGGGATCCAAATTTTGGGAAGCGCGCGGGACGGGGGAGGCCGCAGTAATCGGATGGGATAGAGCGGAGCCGCCTCGATCCCTGCACCACCTTTTTCGCCACGTATCGCTCGCGCGGTCGTTACGGGATTTGATAGAGCCGCCTGGGCCTACCCTCAGCCACTCGGAAGCGGCCTGATATAAAGCGCCGGACCGGAGTCTCCCGAACAGTGCATCTCATTTCCTCTTCTCTTCCTCATGCCCCTCCGCTGTGCTCGCTCTCGCCCTAGCGCCACCGCACCGTACGCGTCTCGCCGGCGACAATGGGGAAGGAGAAGACAGCGGCTCTGGAGCGGGCAAAGAAGGCGACAGCGAGGTCGAAGGGGAAGGCGACCAGCCGGGGCGGATCTTCCTCGCAGTCCGGCCTGCCGAGGGGCTGGATCCAGGGCGACTGGATCCACTCGAGGATCTCCCAAGAAGACCTCGACGACTTGGCCGAAGGGGGGCTGATCCCCTACGACTCGGTGCGGCTTCCGGGGAAGGAATCTGAGCCGCAGCCTCGGGAGGGTGAGCGTGTCCTTCTTGCCACCCACGTCAACCGTGGATTTTCCTTGCCCCCTCACCCCTTCTTCCGAGGGTTTCTGAACTTCTTTGGGGCACAACTCCATCATTTTACCCCCAACTCAATCGTTTATCTTGCCGCTTTCATTTCTTTGTGTGAGAACTTCCTGGGTTGTCGGCCTCACTGGGGTCTCTTCAAGCATATTTTCACTTGTCGCTCCCAGACAGTGAAAAAGGCTAATCCGAGTGACGAGAGGACCCAAGTGATCCAGATGTGTGGGGGTCTTGGCATCCAGACGAGAGGGAAAAGCTCCTTCCCGGCCATGATTCTTCCTGACTCAGTTCGCGGATGGCAGTCGACCTGGTTTTACTATAAAGACCAGTCGACGCCAGGGCAATCGACTGGCCTCCCTTCCTTTACCATGGATCGAGTGGAAAAACCTGAAGGTGCTCCCGGAGGAGAAGGCGCACGTGAAGGTGCTGGTCGACCGAGTGGTCGAGCTTATTCGTGACGGGGTCACTGGTATGGATCTCTTGGAGGTCTTCCTTCAGCGGCGCATCCAGCCTCTCCAAGCCCGAGACCATCCGATGTGGATGTATTCGGGTCTTGAAGACTCCACTCGGATCCACCCGGAGGAGGTCGACGACGACACACTGGAGAAGTGGCTGTCTGGCATTACCGGGAATAAGGACAATCCCAGGGGAGCCAGGAGAGTCCCTTCATTCGACCAGTCCCACGCACCCGAGCAGGTTTGATTCTGAGTTTTTGCTTGTAATCTGAATTCACTCGTGTAGCTGCCTATATTGCGTCGACTGACTTTGATCTACCTGCTTTCTTTCAGGCCATTATTGAAATGTATTCAATGCCCAATGGGGAGCAGGAGCAAGCTCTGGAAGGCGAGGCGAGTGGCGGCGAAAGCGGCAAGTGGACTCCCGATGGTGAAGGGGATGGAGGAAGCGACGACTCAAGCGGTGGAGAAGAAGTCAAGTCGCCTCCTCGCAGGGAGAAGCGATCCAAGCTTGACCAAGAACGGCCGAGTGCCCGTGACAAGGCAACTACTCTGGCTGGTCAGTCTTCGAAGCGCCCTCGGATCTCTTCACCAACCCCGACTGAGAAGGCGCCAAAGCACCCCAGAGTTGTAGAGCCGAAGACTCGGAAGGCGTTGCCGAAAATCAAGATTGATATCCCCGTCGCTTCCGCGTGAGTGCCTCTCTTTGCATTCACTCGACGCTCCGTGCTGTTTGTTTTTCTTGTTTTAACTGGACGAACTTTGGAACTGTCAGCGCTGCTACCTCCGGGACCTCAGCTTACAGGGACGAAGATGAGGTGATGGAGGATGCGGTCACTTCTAATCCGGGTATGATCCCTGCCATACTGTCTTTATTTTGGTCGATTCAACTGCAACGCGTACCATTGGGTGATGTGACTTTAACGATTGAACTTTGCATAGCTCCCAACGTTATTGACCTCCCTGATGATGATGAAGATCCCGAGAGGCCTTCGACGAGGAAAAATAGGCGAGCTCCTGCAAGCGGGGCGCTACAGACGACGCCGAGGGCGGAACCAGTTGTTCATGACACTGGCGACGTCAATCGGGGTTCTGTTACCTTCGCTGAGCCACTGTCGAGTGCCTTGCCTTCTTCATCGACTGCTCAGGCCCCTGTCGACCCGCCTTCAGTTTTTGCGACCCATCATGTCCCAGAGGATGAGGTGAATGCTGCTAAGGAAGCCATACGCCAGGCGGGCATTATGATGGAGAAGATGAAGATGGTGCGGGACGCCAGCCAAGCCGCCTATGATGCCAGCTCGGCTCTCCAGAGCAACGTTCAGGTTAGTTGGTCGCCGCTTGTTCTGTTAGGATATGCTACCTGAAGATTCTTTCCGAAAACCTTTGCATCTGTACACCCACTGGGTGTGTCGATTGAATTTTTGGACTAGTGGGGGCACACTGAGTGCACCCACTGGGTGTAGTCCCCGAGACTACTATGTACTGCTGGCAGTCGACTGTAGTCTTTGTATTTTGTCGAATGTATAAACTGAACTGGTAGTTTATCTCTTCCACTCGATCTGGTCGAGTGGGATCAAAACCGGTGGGGGCACGCCAAGTGCACCCACTGGATGTAGTCCCCGAGACCGCGGTCGACTGCTGGCAGTAGATTGTGGTCTGAGTTCTACTTTCTCTATCTCTCTTTTTTTCCCTCACTCGACTCCGGCGGACCGGTCGAGTGGGATCAGAACCGGTGGGGGCACGCTAAGTGCACCCACTGGGTGTAGTCCCCGAGACTATGGTGGACTGCGGGCGGTCGACCGTAGTCTTAGTATTTATTGCCTTTGTTGTTGTTTTTGCTGTAAAAATAACTTCTCCCCTTTGATTTCAGAAATCTTGTGATCTTGGAGCTCGCTTTGCTGACTTAGAGAAGCAGCAGATTCAACTGAACCTTGACTTGAAGCTGGCCAGGACAGAGCTGCAAAAGATCAGAGACGGCGCCGCAGGTAAGACGAGTTTGTCGACTGGTCAGTTTTAGGCTTGAGTACCCTTCCGCTATTTCTGAATCAATCATCATTTCTTTGTAGAAAAACTAAGAGAAGCTCTGGCGAAGAAGGATCAGGATTTGGCCGCTGCTCATAAGGAGGCTGACGACAAGACCGCTCTGGCCGAACAAAAGATGGCTTCGGTCGGCCAGTTGGAAGAAGAGAATACCAGGCTGAAGACCGCTCTGACGACAAGGAGTGCTCGCGCTGGAAGAAGGCGAATCTAGCCCAAGGTGAGAAAATGGAAGGCATTGCTCGCAGGAGGGATGATCTGGAGAGTTATCTAAGAAGTCTTGCCAAGAAGCTGTTCATCAAGCTTGAAGGTGCACATTCTGTTCCGACTGACTTTTTTTTGAGTCGACTCAGTGTACGAAAATTGACTTATCCTTGGATCGTGAATGCAGAGTTTTGCCAGAATTTTGAAGAGGAGACTGGGCGGATCGAGCCTGGTTTGGATCCAATCAACTCTCCCGTGAAAGATGAAACTGCCATGAATCTGCTCCGTCTGGAATCTCGCATCGACAGTGCCATGGACTACTTGGCTCGACTGAAGGTCGCCATGTCGCGGATTGACCCGGCACTTTGGCCAGAGGCTGAGCTCCAAAATGATATTGAGTCCCTGATGACTCGACTAAATGAAATCCCCGACCGAGTGCAGGAGTGGAAGAAGTCTGCTGCTCGGTGTGGCGCCGACATGGCTCTGTCTTTGGTTCGTGTCCACTGCAAGGAGGTGCGACTGGACAAACTGGCAGCAATCAAGGTCGCCAACACCCAGAAGCATGACTTCCGAACCTTTATGGAGACTTTCATCGCTGCAGCCACTCGGATAGCCGACGGCGTCGACCTGGATGAGTTCGTTGAGCCTGCCAGCCCTCCTCCCGTGGAGTGAACAAACTCTTATGTCCCACCTTAAATTTGCCTCGGAATGCCGAGTGGTTTTTGTAACCGTTAAACTTTTTCGGGCTGCATGTCCGAGTACTTCGATCTATGATTTGGAACCTTTGGAATTTACCCGAACTTGGTTTACCATTGAATATCTTTATGAATCTCCTGCTGAGTGAACCCATTCTTCATTCGAGACAACTTTTGCATTCGCAGCGCAGCTCCGAAGGAGAGGGAAGCAGTCGACCTATGTCTTGTATTTGTGGTGAAGCTCCCCAGGAGAAGGTGGCAGTCGACCTGCCCCTCGTCGTCCTTGAGGAATGAGATGTGTTTCGTACTTAGGCGAGTATTGGACTGCAGCTAAGCCTCCGAGTGGGAGGATTGCTCTCCACTCGGTAGGATTTTTTCAAACTTAGGCGAGTGCCGGACTTCAACTAAGTCTCTAAGTGAGAGAACTTAGGCGAGTACTGGACTGCAGCTAAGCCCCCGAGTGGGAGGATTGCTCTTCACTCGATAGGATTTTTTCAAACTTAGGCGAGTGTCGGACTGCAGCTAAGTCTCTGAGTGAGAGAACTTAGGCGAGTGCTGGACTGCAGCTAAGCCCCCGAGTGGGAGGATTGCTCTCCACTCGGTAGGATT
>NC_041388.1:298901767-299039856 GCF_002162155.2 Triticum dicoccoides | reverse complement strand
CTTAGGCGAGTACTGGACTGCAGCTAAGCCCCCGAGTGGGAGGATTGCTCTCCACTCGGTAGGATTTTTTTCAAACTTAGGCGAGTGCCGGACTGCAGCTAAGTCTCTAAGTGAGAGAACTTAGGCGAGTACTGGACTGCAGCTAAGCCTCCGAGTGGGAGGATTTCTCTCCACTCGGTAGGATTTTTTCAAACTTAGGCGAGTGCCGGACTGCAGCTAAGTCTCTAAGTGAGAGAACTTAGGCGAGTGCTGGACTGCAGTTAAGCCCCCGAGTGGGAGGATTGCTCTCCACTCGGTAGGATTTTTTCAAACTTAGGAGAAACGGTTCGCAGCAAAGCCCCCGAGTGGGAGGCTGGCTCGCCGCTTAGGCGAAACGGATTCGCAGCTAAGCCCCCGAGTGGGAGGCTAGCTCGCCACCCGATAGGAAACTGTTTTTACAAACTTAGGCGAAGCGGATTCGCAGCTAAGCCACCCACTGGGGGATTTCTTACGCAAACAAAAAACAATAATAATCACTGGGAAAATTATAACGCTCTTGTCTTTGATAAATAAACTACAGGAGTTTTTCTTATTACATCTCATCCGAGTGAGAATTTAAGTATAAAAGGGGCGGAGTAGCTCCGCATTCCAGGCTCGTGTCTCATCAATCTGGCGATCGACATTGTAGAGGTGGTATGCTCCATTGTGGACGACTCTGGTGACTATGAAGGGGCCTTCCCAAGTAGGAGCGAGCTTGTGTGGTTTCTGCTGATCCACTCTGAGGACTAAGTCTCCTTCTTGGAAGGCTCGGCTCTTCACGTTTCTGGCATGGAATCGACGCAAGTCTTGCTGATAGATGGTCGATCGAATCAAGGCCATTTCTCTTTCTTCTTCTAGGAGGTCGACTGCGTCCTGCCGGGCTTGTTCTGCTTCATCTTCTGAGTAGAGCTCGACACTGGGAGCGTTGTGAAGCAGGTCACTCGGTAAGACCGCCTCGGCTCCATAGACCAGAAAGAATGGGGTTCTTCCGGTCGATCGATTCGGGGTTGTCCTCAATCCCCAAAGGACTGATGGAAGCTCATCGACCCATGCACCTGCTGCGTGCTTGAGATCGCGCATCAATCGGGGTTTCAGTCCTTTGAGAATTAGGCTGTTTGCCCTTTATGCTTGCCCATTCGACTAAGGGTGAGCGACCGAAGCATAGTCGACCCGAGTGCCCTGAGAGGCGCAAAAGGCTCTGAATTTGTCAGAATCGAAGTTTGACCCGTTGTCGGTGATGATGCTATGCGGAACTCCATATCTGAATATCAACTCTCTGACGAAACTGATAGCGGTGCAAGCATCAAGATTCTTGATAGGCTTGGCCTCAATCCATTTGGTGAACTTGTCGACTGCTACCAGCACATGAGTGAAGCCGCTCCTACCTGTTCTCAGTGGTCCAACCATGTCCAACCCCCAAACAGCGAAGGGCCAAACGAGTGGAATGGTTTTTAGGGCCAACGTGGGCTTGTGTGGCATGTTGGAGTAATACTGACATCCTTCACATTTGTTGACTATCTCTTTGGCCATCTCATTGGCTCTTGGCCAGTAGAACCCCGCTCGGTATGCTTTAGCCACAATGGTCCGAGAGGACGCATGATGGCCACAGGTCCCCAAGTGGATATCGTTAAGGATCATCTGACCTTCTTCTGGTGTAATACACTTCTGGCCGACCCCAGTCACGCTTTCTCTATATAACTGTCCCTTTATGACTGTAAAGGCCTTGGATCGACGGACGATTTGTCGAGCTTCTTCTTCATCTTCTTGGAGTTCTTTCCTTAGGATGTACGCGATGTACGGTTCTGTCCAGACGGGAGTGATAACCAGGACTTCCATGATCAAGTCGACCACAGCTGGCACTTCGACTTCAGTCGGGTCCGTGGCACTTTTTGGCTGCGGGGCCTCTTCAGTGAAGGGATCCTCCTGGACTGATGGTGTGTGGATGTGTTCCAGAAACACATTGCTGGGAATGGCTTCTCTTTTGGAACCTATTTTTGCCAGATCATCAGCTGCTTGATTTTTCAGTCGGGGTATGTGATGAAGCTCTAACCCCTCGAATTTCTTCTCCAGTTTTCTCACTGCATTGCAATAACCAGTCATGGCTGGACTTCTGACATCCCATTCCTTCATCACTTGATTGATCACCAAATCTGAGTCGCCATAGACCATGAGGCGATGGACGCCGAGTGAAATGGCCATGCGCAACCCATATAAAAGTGCTTTGTATTCTGCCTCATTGTTAGAGGAATCAAAGTGGATTTGAAGAACATATCTGAGTTTATCTCCTCTGGGAGAGACCAACACCACTCCGGCTCCGAAACCATTTATCATCTTGGAACCGTCAAAGAACATGGTCCAATGCTCCGAGTGGAACTGAGTCGGCAGTTGCTGTTCAATCCACTCAGCGACGAAATCCGCGATTGCCTGGGACTTGATAGCTTTCTTTGCCTCAAACTTGATATCTAGAGGAAGGAGTTCAATCGCCCATTTTGCCACTCGACCAGTTGCGTCCCTGTTATGCAAGATCTCTGACAACGGAGCATCGCTGACGACTGTAATGGAATGATCAGAGAAGTAGTGGGAAACTTTCTTTGTGGTCATATAGATCCCATATACGAGCTTCTAATAATGAGGATATCTTTGCTTCGATGGGGTCAAGACTTCAGAAATATAATACACTGGGCGCTGAATTTTGAAGGTTTTCCCTTCTTCTTCCCGCTCGACCGTGAGTACCATACTGACGACTTGTCCTGTGGCTGCAATGTAAAGCAGCAAAGGCTCCTTGCTGATTGGGGCAGCAAGCACCGGCTGGGTGGAGAGCAGAGCTTTGAGTTCTGCGAATGTTGCGTCAGCTTCAGGAGTCCACTCGAACTTGTCAGACTTCTTCATCAATCGGTAAAGAGGTAATGCCTTTTCACCGAGACGAGATATGAATCGACTTAGGGCGGCCAAGCAACCAGTAAGCTTCTGAACATCGTGCACTCGCAAAGGACTTTTCATTCGGAGTATAGTACCAACTTTTTCTGGATTGGCATCGATTCCCTGTTCGGAAACGAGAAAACCGAGTAACTTTCCGCCAGGAACCCCGAATGTGCATTTTGATGGATTAAGCTTGATATCAAACCTTCTGAGGTTGGCAAAGGTTTCAGCAAGGTCAGTCAGCAGGTCGGAACCCTTCCGTGACTTGACCACAATATCATCCATGTACGCCTCCACATTCCGACTGATTTGGGTGAGCAAACACTTCTGAATCATCCTCATGAATGTGGCTCCGGCATTCTTGAGGCCGAATGGCATGGTAACATAACAGAAACACCCGAATGGAGTGATGAAAGCTGTTTTGATATCGTCAGGTCCATACAGACGGATCTGATGGTACCCGGAATAGGCGTCTAAAAAAGACAGTCGCTCACATCCCGCAGTCGAGTCAACTATCTGGTCGATGCGGGGGAGAGGAAAATGGTCTTTCGGGCAGGCCCGATTGATATGTTTAAAGTCAATGCACATGCGAAGTGACTTGTCCTTCTTGGGAACCATGACAACATTGGCGAGCCACTCGGAGTGGTAGATTTCTCGGATGAACTCTGCCGCTAAGAGCCGAGCTACCTCTTCGACAATGGCCTTTCTCTTCTGGACGATGGACCGTCGGAGATGTTCCTTGACAGGTTTTATTTTTGATTCGACTCTCAGGCGATGCTCAGCCAGCTCCCTGGGAACACCTGGCATGTCAAAAGGCTTCCATGCGAAAATGTCCCAGTTCTCACGGAGGAACTGGATGAGCGCTTCTTCCTATTTGGGGTCGAGTGTTGTCGAGATATGAGTCGGAGCAGCGCCAGGATCGGTCGGGTGGATGTGAGCTGTCTTCATATCGCCAGTCGACTGAAAAGCCGATTCTGTGGCGGGCTTCTTGGCTCGCAACAAATCACTCGAGTCTGCAGTCTTCTGGTATTCCTGCAACTCCACCACTGCCATCTGAGCATCAGCGATCTTCGAACCTTTCTGAAAACATTCTTCCGCTTTTTTCAGATTGCCTGTAATGGTGATCACACCTTTGGGGCCAGGCATCTTCAATTTGAGATACACATAACATGGCCGGGCCATGAAGCGTGCATAAGCCGGCCTGCCCAAAATAGCGTGGTAGGCACTCTGGAAGTCTACAACTTCAAATGTCAACTTTTCTTTGTGGTAATTCTTGGAATCACCGAAAACCACATCAAGAGCAATATGGTCGAGTGATTCAGCCTTCTTCCCAGGAATGACTCCACGGAAACTCATGTTGCTGGCACTGAGTCTGGACATCGGAATGCCCATCCCTTTCAACGTCTCAGCATATAATATGTTCAAACCACTGCCACCATCCATCAAGACTTTGGTCAGTCGAGTGCCTTCAACCACTGGGTCGACCACCAGAGCTTGCCTCCTAGGGGTGGCAATATGCGTTGGGTGATCGGACTGGTCGAACGTGATGGCAGTCTGAGACCATTTCAAATAACTTGGTGTTGCCGGAGCAACCATATTCACCTCTCGGTTGATGACTTTCAGTCGACTTTTGCTCTCAACATCAGCAAAAATCATCAGGGTGGAATTGACTTGGGGGTATCCATCGTCGCTATCTTCTTTGTCCTCAATTTTGTTTGACTCCTTTTCTTTATCTTTGGGCTGCTTGCCCTGGAACTGCTGGATCGAGAGTCGACACTGTCGAGTGGTATGTTTCGGGTAAATGAAATTACCCTCTTCATCTTTCTTTGTGTGGACGAGGCATGGCAGGTCCAACACATCATTTCTGTCCTGGTATTTAACCTTTTTAGGGTTCCAAAGCCCTTTAGGTTTCCCTTTAAACTTTCCTTGGGTTAAAGCCAAGGCTTCCCCGGGGGCCGCTGGCTCGGCTTTCCGCTTCTGTTTCCGATTGGAATTGCCCCCGGGTTCTTGGGCGACTGACTTGAGTTTGCCACTCCTGAGCCGATCTTCATCTTCGCCATTAGCGTACTTGGTGGTAATCTCCATCATCCGATTCAAGGACATATCCCCAGTTCGACCAAATTTCAAATTCAGTCCTCTGTACTTGACGCCTTCCTTGAAGGCACAAACTGCTTGGTGGTCAGGCTGTTGGGTTTCGCAGTAATTTCAAAAAATTTCCTACGCGCACACAGGATCATGTGATGCATAGCAACGAGAGGAGAGTGTTGTCTACGTACCCAACGCAGACCGACTGCGGAAGCGATGACACGACGTAGAGAAAGTAGTCGTACGTCTTCACGATCCAACAGATCAAGCACCGAAACTACGGCACCTCCGAGTTCGAGCACACGTTCAGCTCGATGACGATCCCCGGACTCCGATCCAGCAAAGTGTCGGGGAAGAGTTTCGTCAGCACGACGGCGTGGTGACGATCTTGATGAATTACAGCAGCAGGGCTTCGCCTAAACTCCGCTACAGTATTATCGAGGAATATGGTGGCAGGGGGCACCGCACACGGCTAAGGAATCGATCACGTGGATCAACTTGTGTCAACTTGTGTGTTTAGAGGTGCCCCTGCCTCCGTATATAAAGGAGCCAAGGGGGGAGGGTGCGCCGGCCAAGAGGGAGAGGCGCAGGAGGAGTCCTACTCCTACCGGGAGTAGGACTCCCCCCCCCCAATCCTATTCCAACTAGGATTCCCAAGGGGGAAAGAGGGAGAAGGGTGGCCGGCCACCTCTCCTAGTCCTAATAGGACTAGGGGAAGGGGGGAGGCGCGCAGCCCTGGTGGGCAGCCCTTTCACCTTTCCACTAAGGCCCATGAAGGCCCATATGGTTCCCGGGGGGTTCCGGTAACCTCCCGGTAACCCGGTAAAATCCCGATTTCACCCGGAACACTTCCGATGTCCAAACATAGGCTTCCAATATATCAATCTTTACGTCTCGACCATTTCGAGACTCCTCGTCATGTCCGTGATCACATCCGGGACTCCGAACAACCTTCGGTACATCAAAATGCATAAACTCATAATATAATTGTCATCGTAACCTTAAGCGTGCGGACCCTACGGGTTCGAGAACAATGTAGACATGACCGAGACATGTCTCTGGTCAATAACCAATAGCGGGACCTGGATGCCCATATTGGCTCCTACATATTCTACGAAGATCTTTATCGGTCAGACCGCATAACAACATACGTTGTTCCCTTTGTCATCGGTATGTTACTTGCCCGAGATTCGATCGTCGGTATCCAATACCTAGTTCAATCTCGTTACCGGTAAGTCTCTTTACTCGTTCCGTAATACATCATCTCACAACTAACATATTAGTTGTAATGCTTGCAAGGCTTATGTGATGTGTATTACCGAGAGGGCCCAGAGATACCTCTCCGACAATCGGAGTGACAAATCCTAATCTCGAAATACGCCAACCCAACATCGACCATTGGAGACACTTGTAGTACTCCTTTATAATCACCCATTTACGTTGTGACGTTTGGTAGTACCCAAAGTGTTCCTCCGGTAAACGGGAGTTGCATAATCTCATAGTCATAGGAACATGTATAAGTCATGAAGAAAGCAATAGCAACATACTAAACGATCAGGTGCTAAGCTAATGGAATGGGTCATGTCAATCAGATCATTCTACTAATGATGTGACCTCGTTAATCAAATAACAACTCATTGTTCATGGTTAGGAAACATAACCATCTTTGATTAACGAGCTAGTCAAGTAGAGGCATACTAGTGACACTCTGTTTGTCTATGTATTCACACATGTATTATGTTTCCGGAAAATACAATTCTAGCATGAATAATAAACATTTATCATGATTATAAGGAAATAAATAATAACTTTATTATTGCCTCTAGGGCATGTTTCCTTCAGTCTCCCACTTGCACTAGAGTCAATAATCTAGATTACACTGTAATGAATCTAACACCCATGGAGCTTTGGTGCTGATCATGTTTTGCTCGTGGAAGAGGCTTAGTCAACGGGTCTGCAACATTCAGATCCGTATGTATCTTGCAAATCTCTATGTCTCCCACCTGGACTAGATCCCGGATGGAGTTGAAGCGTCTATTGATGTGTTTGGTCCTTTTGTGAAATCTGGATTCTTTTGCCAAGGCAATTGCACCAGTATTGTCACAAAAGATTTTCATTGGACCCGATGCACTAGGTATGACACCTAGATCGGATATGAACTCCTTCATCCAGACTCCTTCATTTGCTGCTTCCGAAGCAGCTATGTATTCCGCTTCACATGTAGATCCCGCTACGACGCTTTGTTTAGAACTGCACCAACTGACAGCTCCACCGTTTAATGTAAACACGTATCCGGTTTGCGATTTTGAATCGTCCGGATCAGTGTCAAAGCTTGCATCAACGTAACCTTTTACGATGAGCTCTTTGTCACTTCCATATACGAGAAACATATCCTTAGTCCTTTTCAGGTATTTCAGGATGTTCTTGACCGCTGTCCAGTGATCCATTCCTGGATTACTTTGGTACCTCCCTGCTAAACTTATAGCAAGGCACACATCAGGTCTGGTACACAGCATTGCATACATGATAGAGCCTATAGCTGATGCATAGGGAACATCTTTCATATTCTCTCTATCTTCTGCAGTGGTCGGGCATTGAGTCTTACTCAATTTCACACCTTGTAACACAGGCAAGAACCCTTTCTTTGCTTGATCCATTTTGAATTTCTTCAAAATTTTGTCAAGGTATGTGCTTTGTGAAAGTCCAATTAAGCGTCTTGATCTGTCTCTATAGATCTTAATGCCTAATATGTAAGCAGCTTCACCGAGGTCTTTCATTGAAAAACTTTTATTCAAGTATCCCTTTATGCTATCCAGAAATTCTATATCATTTCCAATCAGTAATATGTCATCCACATATAATATCAGAAATGCTACAGAGCTCCCACTCACTTTCTTGTAAATACAGGCTTCTCCAAAAGTCTGTATAAAACCAAATGCTTTGATCACACTATCAAAACGTTTATTCCAACTCCAAGAGGCTTGCACCAGTCCATAAATGGATCGCTGGAGCTTGCACACTTTGTTAGCTCCCTTTGGATCGACAAAACCTTCTGGTTGCATCATATACAACTCTTCTTCCAGGAATCCATTCAGGAATGCAGTTTTGACATCCATTTGCCAAATTTCATAATCATAAAATGCGGCAATTGCTAACATGATTCGGACGGACTTAAGCATCGCTACGGGTGAGAAGGTCTCATCGTAGTCAATTCCTTGAACTTGCCGAAAACCTTTTGCGACAAGTCGAGCTTTGTAGACAGTAACATTACCATCAGCGTCAGTCTTCTTTTTAAAGATCCATTTATTCTCAATCGCTTGCCGATCATCGGGCAAGTCAACCAAAGTCCATACTTTGTTCTCATACATGGATCCCATCTCAGATTTCATGGCTTCTAGCCACTTTGCGGAATCTGGGCTCACCATCGCTTCTTCATAGTTCGTAGGTTCATCATGATCTAGTAGCATGACTTTCCAGAACAGGATTACCGTACCACTCTGGTGCGGATCTTACTCTGGTTGATCTACGAAGTTCAGTAGTATCTTGATCTGAAGTTTCATGATCATTATCATTGGCTTCCTCACTAACCGGTGTAGGTGTCACTGAAACAGTTTTCTGTGATGAACTACTCTCCAGTAAGGGAGCAGGTACAGTTACCTCGTCAAGTTCTACTTTCCCCCCACTCACTTCTTTCGAGAGAAACTCCTTCTCTAGAAATGATCCATTCTTAGCAACGAATGTTTTGCCTTCGGATCTGTGATAGAAGGTGTACCCAACAGTTTCCTTTGGGTATCCTATGAATACACATTTCTCCGATTTGGGTTCGAGCTTATCAGGTTGAAGCTTTTTCACATAAGCATCGCAGCCCCAAACTTTAAGAAACGACAACTTTGGTTTCTTGCCAAACCACAGTTCATAAGGCGTCGTCTCAACGGATTTTGATGGTGCCCTATTTAACGTGAATGCGGCCGTCTCTAAAGCATATCCCCAAAATGATAGCGGTAAATCAGTAAGAGACATCATAGATCGCACCATATCTAGTAAAGTACGATTACGACGTTCGGACACACCATTACGTTGTGGTGTTCCGGGTGGCGTGAGTTGCGAAACTATTCCACAATTTTTCAAATGTACACCAAACTCGTAACTCAAATATTCTCCTCCACGATCAGATCGTATAAACTTTATTTTCTTGTTACGATGATTTTCAACTTCACTCTGAAATTCTTTGAACTTTTCAAATGTTTCAGACTTATGCTTCATTAAGTAGATATATCCATATCTGCTCAAATCATCTGTGAAGGTGAGAAAATAACGATATCCGCCACGAGCCTCAATATTCATCGGGCCACATACATCGGTATGTATGATTTCCAACAAATCTGTTGCTCTCTCCATAGTACCGGAGAACGGTGTTTTAGTCATCTTGCCCATGAGGCACGGTTCGCAAGTACCAAGTGATTCATAATCAAGTGGTTCCAAAAGTCCATTAGTATGGAGTTTCTTCATGCGTTTTACACCGATATGACCTAAACGACAGTGCCACAAATAAGTTGCACTTTCATTATCAACTCTGCATCTTTTGGTTTCAACATTATGAATATGTGTATTACTACTATCGAGATTTAGTAAGAATAGACCACTCTTCAAGGGTGCATAACCATAAAAGATATTACTCATATAAATAGAACAACCATTATTCTCTGATTTAAATGAATAACCGTCTCGCATTAAACAAGATCCAGATATAATGTTCATGCTCAACGCTGGCACCAAATAACAATTATTTAGGTCTAATACTAATCCCGAAGGTAGATGTAGAGGTAGCGTGCCGACCGCGATCACATCAACTTTGGAACCGTTTCCCACGCGCATCGTCACCTCGTCCTTTGCCAGTGCCCGCTTATTCTGTAGTCCCTGTTTCGAGTTGCAAATATTAGCAACAGAACCAGTATCAAATACCCAGGTGCTACTGCGAGCATTGGTAAGGTACACATCAATAACATGTATATCACATATACCTTTGTTCACCTTGCCATCCTTCTTATCCGCCAAATACTTGGGGCAGTTCCGCTTCCAGTGACCAGTCTGCTTGCAGTAGAAGCACTCAGTTTCAGGCTTAGGTTTAGACTTGGGTTTCTTCTCTTGAGCAGCAACTTGCTTGCCGTTCTTTTTGAAGTTCCCCTTTTTCTTCCCTTTGCCCTTTTTCTTGAAACTAGTGGTCTTGTTAACCATCAACACTTGATGCTCCTTCTTGATTTCTACCTCCGCAGCTTTCAGCATTGCGAAGAGCTCGGGAATAGTCTTGTTCATCCCTTGCATATTATAGTTCATCACGAAGCTCTTGTAGCTTGGTGGCAGTGATTGGAGAATTCTGTCAATGACGCAATCATCCGGAAGATTAACTCCCAATTGAATCAAGTGATTATTATACCCAGACATTTTGAGTATATGCTCACTGACAGAACTGTTCTCTTCCATCTTGCAGCTATAGAACTTATTGAAGACTTCATATCTCTCAATCCGGGCATTTGCTTGAAATATTAACTTCAACTCCTGGAACATCTCATATGCTCCATGACGTTCAAAATGTCGTTGAAGTCCCGATTCTAAGCCGTAAAGCATGGTACACTGAACTATCGAGTAGTCATCAGCTTTGCTCTGCCAGACGTTCATAACATCTGGCGTTGCTCCAACAGCAGGCCTGGCACCCAGCGGTGCTTCCAGGACGTAATTCTTCTGTGCAGCAATGAGGATAATCCTCAAGTTACGGACCCAGTCCGTGTAATTGCTACCATCATCTTTCAACTTTGCTTTCTCAAGGAACGCATTAAAATTTAACGGAACAACAGCACGAGCCATCTATCTACAATCAACATAAACAAGCAAGATACTATCAGGGACTAAGTTCATGATAAATTTTAAGTTCAATTAATCATATTATTAAAGAACTCCCACTTAGATAGACATCCCTCTAATCCTCTAAGTGATCACGTGATCCAAATCAACTAAACCATATCCGATCATCACGTGAGATGGAGTAGTTTCATCGGTGAACATCATTATGTTGATCATATCTACTATATGATTCACGCTCGACCTTTCGGTCTCCGTGTTCCGAGGCCATATCTGCATATGCTAGGCTCGTCAAGTTTAACCTGAGTATTCTGCGTGTGCAACTGTTTTGCACCCGTTGTATTTGAACGTAGAGCCTATCACACCCGATCATCACGTGGTGTCTCAGCACGAAGAACTTTTGCAACGGTGCATACTCAGGGAGAACACTTCTTGATAATTTAGTGAGAGATCATCTTATAATGCTACCGTCAATCAAAGCAAGATAAGATGCATAAAAAGATAAACATCACATGCAATCAATATAAGTGATATGATATGGCCATCATCATCTTGTGCTTGTGATCTCCATCTCCGAAGCACCGTCATGATCACCATCGTCACCGGCGCGACACCTTGATCCCCATCGTAGCATCGTTGTCGTCTCGCCAATCTTATGCTTCCACGACTATCACTACCGTTTAGTAATAAAGTAAAGCATTACATCGCGATTGCATTGCATACAATAAAGCGACAACCATATGGCTCCTGCCAGTTGCCGATAACTTGGTTACAAAACATGATCATCTCATACAATAAAGTTCAGCATCATGCCTTGACCATATCACATCACAACATGCCCTGCAAAAACAAGTTAGACGTCCTCTACTTTGTTGTTGCATGTTTTACGTGGCTGCTACGGGCTTAAGTAAGAACCAATCTCACCTACGCATCAAAACCACAACGATAGTTTGTCAAATAGACTCCGTTTTAACCTTCGCAAGGACCGGGCGTAGCCATACTTGGTTCAACTAAAGTTGTAGAGGCAGTCGCCCGCAAGCCATCTCTGTGCAAAGCACGTCGAGGGAACCGGTCTCGCGTAAGCGTACGCGTAAGGTTGGTCCGGGTCGTCTCGTCCAACAATACCGCCGAACCAAAGTATGACATGCTGGTAGGCAGTATGACTTGTATCGTCCACAACTCACTTGTGTTCTACTCGTGCATATAACATCAACATAAATAACCTAGGCTCGGATGCCACTGTTGGGTTTCGCAGTAATTTCAAAAAATTTCCTACGCGCACACAGGATCATGTGATGCATAGCAACGAGAGGAGAGTGTTGTCTACGTACCCAACGCAGACCGACTGCGGAAGCGATGACACGACGTAGAGGAAGTAGTCGTACGTCTTCACGATCCAACCGATCAAGCACCGAAACTACGGCACCTCCGAGTTCGAGCACACGTTCAGCTCGATGACGATCCCCGGACTCCGATCCAGCAAAGTGTCGGGGAAGAGTTTCGTCAGCACGACGGCGTGGTGACGATCTTGATGAATTACAGCAGCAGGGCTTCGCCTAAACTCCGCTACAGTATTATCGAGGAATATGGTGGCAGGGGGCACCGCACACGGCTAAGGAATCGATCACGTGGATCAACTTGTGTCAACTTGTGTGTTTAGAGGTGCCCCTGCCTCCGTATATAAAGGAGCCAAGGGGGGAGGGTGCGCCGGCCAAGAGGGAGAGGCGCAGGAGGAGTCCTACTCCTACCGGGAGTAGGACTCCCCCCCCCCCCCAATCCTATTCCAACTAGGATTCCCAAGGGGGAAAGAGGGAGAAGGGTGGCCGGCCACCTCTCCTAGTCCTAATAGGACTAGGGGAAGGGGGGAGGCGCGCAGCCCTGGTGGGCAGCCCTTTCACCTTTCCACTAAGGCCCATGAAGGCCCATATGGTTCCCGGGGGGTTCCGGTAACCTCCCGGTAACCCGGTAAAATCCCGATTTCACCCGGAACACTTTCGATGTCCAAACATAGGCTTCCAATATATCAATCTTTACGTCTCGACCATTTCGAGACTCCTCGTCATGTCCGTGATCACATCCGGGACTCCGAACAACCTTCGGTACATCAAAATGCATAAACTCATAATATAACTGTCATCGTAACCTTAAGCGTGCGGACCCTACGGGTTCGAGAACAATGTAGACATGACCGAGACATGTCTCTGGTCAATAACCAATAGCGGGACCTGGATGCCCATATTGGCTCCTACATATTCTACGAAGATCTTTATCGGTCAGACCGCATAACAACATACGTTGTTCCCTTTGTCATCGGTATGTTACTTGCCCGAGATTCGATCGTCGGTATCCAATACCTAGTTCAATCTCGTTTAACGGCAAGTCTCTTTACTCGTTCCGTAATACATCATCTCACAACTAACATATTAGTTGTAATGCTTGCAAGGCTTATGTGATGTGTATTACCGAGAGGGCCCAGAGATACCTCTCCGACAATCGGAGTGACAAATCCTAATCTCGAAATACGCCAACCCAACATCGACCATTGGAGACACCTGTAGTACTCCTTTATAATCACCCATTTACATTGTGACGTTTGGTAGTACCCAAAGTGTTCCTCCGGTAAACGGGAGTTGCATAATCTCATAGTCATAGGAACATGTATAAGTCATGAAGAAAGCAATAGCAACATACTAAACGATCAGGTGCTAAGCTAATGGAATGGGTCATGTCAATCAGATCATTCTACTAATGATGTGACCTCGTTAATCAAATAACAACTCATTGTTCATGGTTAGGAAACATAACCATCTTTGATTAACGAGCTAGTCAAGTAGAGGCATACTAGTGACACTCTGTTTGTCTATGTATTCACACATGTATTATGTTTCCGGAAAATACAATTCTAGCATGAATAATAAACATTTATCATGATTATAAGGAAATAAATAATAACTTTATTATTGCCTCTAGGGCATATTTCCTTCACAGGCACATTCTCCACCGAGTGATGTAACGTGATCCACCTCTGGATGTAATCCCTCAAAGTTTCGTTTGGCTTCTGTACACAAGACCGCAGTTCCGTCAGTCCTGCCGGCCGCTTGCACGTACCTTCAAATGTGGTGACGAACACTCGGGAGAGATCCTCCCAAGTGTAAATGCTGCTAGGTGCTAACTGGTTCAGCCACGCTCTGGCCGAGCCCTCCAACATGAGAGGGAGGTGCTTCATGGCCACTTCATCATTCCCGCCGCCGATCTGGACGGCCACTCGGTAATCTTCAAGCCAAGTATCGGGCTTGGACTCGCCAGTGAACTTACTGACTCCAGTCGCCAACCTGAAGTTGGGAGGAATCACAGCGGCCCTGATGGCCCTATTAAAGCATTCTAGCCACGAAACATGCACTCTGCTGCTGGTAGGTGCATCTCTGTCATGACCTTCTCGGTGAGCCCTGTTCCTGTCGACCAAACCCTGGACGAGAATGGATCTCGCGTCAAAGCCAGGCCCTCTGGGGTCGACTGGAATCCTTCGCCCACCACTATGAGGGCACCTGTCATCCTGCTGGCGAGGCACATACGACCCGCTCCTCGGGGGAGGCGTGGGCACTCGACGTCGACCGTCACGATCGACTCGGTGATCATACTGCTCACAGTTCCCATACTGGTCACGCCGGTCTCCACGCCCCTCACGCCTCAGGGGCGATCTCGGGCTGTGAGCCGACTGGACTATGTCCGCGGCAACGGATCTGCTGTGAATCCTGTTCCGCGACTGAGAAACAGCGGAATTATGATCTCCTGCTGCCCGGAGTAACGCTCTGATCTGCAGCAAGCCTCTGCCAGCCTCTGACAGGGAAGGCTGAATCGACTCTGCTATGCGAGCTGCAGCTGCTAAATTCTGAATCGGAGTTCGATATACCTACGGGGGTGGGAAGAGCTGACGTCGACTGGATTTGGGAATCCGTTGTCGTGCATGCTCGTCGAGTGCTCGCTGGAGGTTCTCCAGTCGAGTGCGCTCGGCTAAGTTTGCCAGGCACGCGTCCTCCAAGGCGCGAGCCTTGGGGGTCTCTCCAATGATAGGAGTGTGCAGTGCATCCATGTTCCGGCGGCGAAGTTCTTCTCTCTGCAGCGATGTAAGAGGCTCGGGAAGATACTCCTCATGGAGACGCGACGGGTCACCTCCACCCGCGCCTCCGTCGGTACGAGGAAAACCGGGAGGACTGGGCGGTCCATCGACCATCAGAACCTCCGCTGTCGGATCGCTGCTGTCGCACTCGGGTGCGGTTTCTGCGAAGCCAGTCTACAGGTCGAATAGGCCGTAGAGGGATTCGTCGGGCTCGATCGCCGCGACCTGGGGGGTGGCCGACTGACGCGCCACCGCGTGCCTCACCCACCGCTGAAGTCTCGACCGACCGGAACGCTTGCGCCAGCGGGAAACGGGGAGTGAGGACAACACAGGAGCCGACCGATAGGGGGTCGACGGTTGCCGCAGGAGAACGCCGCGGACGCACGCGCTAAAGTGCGTTGCCCCGCGAGCAGGGAGTGCGTCCACGTCGAGCGGAGCCTCCTGGAGCCAAGCAGAGTTGTCGACGATGAACGTGAGCGCGCCGAGACGGATCTCGCGGCCCTCCACCGAAACTCCGCCGAAAACCATGATGATTTGGGTCGGAAAAAAGTCGCAACTTCTCCAACAAACATTAAAACACCTGCCCCACGGTGGGCGCCAACTGTCGTGGTTCTAAGTCTTACAGTAGTGTAGGGGGGTAAGTATGGAGAGGCAAGATCTTAGCTGTGGAGAAGTTGTAAGCACGCAAGGTTTACGAGTTCAGGCCCTTCTCGGAGGAAGTAATAGCCCCACGTCTCGGAGCCCGGAGGCGGTCGACTGGATTATATGAATATGGGTTACAGAGGTGTGAACCCTTGTCTCGGAGGAGGGGGGTGGCTTATATAGAGTGTGCCAGGACCCCGGCCAGCCCACGTTACAAAGGGTTCAATGTACATTAAGGCAGAGCGTTACTGGTAACGCTAGTAATAAAGTGCTATGATGACCATAAAGGCTACTTAATGACCGACCGTTAGCGTGTGGAGTGACTTCAGGTCTCCTGGCCGTCGAGTGGTTGGATCTTGGTCGAGTGATTGTTTCTTGGTCGAGCGTCTTCGAGTCTGTCGAGTGGAACACCTCCAAGTCTATTGAAAGGTGGTTTCTTCTAGAGATGTCCTTCGGTAGGGCAGTTAGGACAGGTCCATGACCCTACCCTAGGTACATAGCTTCATCAGGCGGCAATGAGGTCGGTGGAAGGTGGTGCAGCGGTGTGTTAGCGTTCGGCATCGGCGGGCCTCTTTGCATCTTTTGGACCCTGATTTTGTTGGCTCTCGTTGGTGACGACTCCTCAACACGCTCGTGGTTCATGAAACCAACGCAAGTAGTGACGCGGTGCCGGTGTGGCTTCTCTCTTGCGTGCTGGTCCTGCTCGGCCGATGATGGAGACTTCCCGTTGTCAATAATCCTTGCGCACAACCAAGGTTATCCTGGCTCCGAGAGGGAGCGGCGGCGGCGATGGCGCGCTCTCATCCCGTGCTGGTGTGGTTGTTGGATCGGTTCCCTATGGTTCTGTTTGTAATTCTCTACTTTTATGGGGGTGCGTTGTACCACTGCATAATTTCAACATGGTTTTGGGTCCTATTCGCAAGAAAAAAATAGACGAACATTACTCATTTAGGTATAGTGCATAATGCTCTACTGGTCATCACACCCATTCATTAGGGCCATTCCGGTCGTGGAGTATTAGTGGACGTGACTATTGGGAGATCATAAAGAAGGTGACTCGAGCATCGCTTCAATTCTGGGGTGAAAACACGTGCTCTGCCCCTTACTGGTCAAACTCAGCAGCGATGAATTTGCGTCGTTACCTTGATGAAGGTGATGTCTACTCGATGTTTTCAGCTTTCACTAGTTGGTCTGAACAATCAGGATGAAAGATCCTTGTCTTGGTCATCTTTGGCCGGACGTGGCGACAATGGGACAAGGGCATGTATCCCTTCTTGAAGACATTGTTGTGGAAGAAGTCGGACTTAGTCGTAGGTGTTAATTTCATATCTTGTAATGGCCCATTGTAGTTATCTAATTTATGTACTCTGTTTGTTGATGTGTTTGGCCTCATTGTATTGCATCAACTTTAAGAAAATTGTTTGTGTGCATCACAATGATGCAAAAAGGTCGGAGGTTTCAATCTCCTTTCTGAAAAAAATCATATATATATATACATGCATGTAGATAAGGATATAATAGATTATGTTAGTAGGAAACTTTTCATATCTCAAAATTCAGAATGTTTTATCTCTAAAACAAAAAGTGGGATTGCATGCATGTAATGAGGAGTATCAATTAATGTTATACATGTATTGCAATTTCGTTATATGGATTCATGATTGAATGTTCATACATCAATTTATCTATGTCATGTAATGTGATGAGATGTCATCTACAAAATGTTATCGTCACAGGAAAAAACACTGCCACGGCAACAAGTAATGCTAGAACAACAACAATTATTTTGGCATGGGCAAGGATACTAGTGCCGAGTAGGAATATATTTCCACCACTGGTAATATATACATGAATGGCTCGCAAGTGCATCGACTCACCACTCGCGTCCGCTACTTATAGTTGTTTTTCGTTCGCCACTAGTGGTGTGTTCTGCCTGTGGTGCACGACTCCATTTCATTGAAAGGAAACCAATTGGTCACATAATCATACATCCAAAAGGAACATCCCTTCAGGTACCGCTGGAAAAATAAAAGAACACTCAAAACAATTGTCTATATGTGGTACAAAACACAAAGTACAAACTAAAAGTCTACTCTACTAGTTGGGCAAAGTTTCAAGGCCCTAGTTCTGTCATATCAAGACATGGATTGAATCACCATCTATGGGGTGCTTCTCGAGATATTACAATGTGATCCTCCATTCATGAAGCGTACCTCCAACATTGGATTTTGATGAAAGCACATAGTTCACACTGTTCCACTTCTATAGTTTGGTTCCAATGGCAGGAACATCTTTAGGTTATAGAGTAGCAGGCCTATGAATTGCTCCACCAATTTTCCTCCCTCCAACTCAATGAGAAGGTACTTTATAGTTTCTCTAACATAATAACACCATGCTCCAGACATATTTCGTATTTAACCAACATTTCCTGTTAGAGACCAGGTCATTCTTAGAATTCCACAATCCACACAAACTTGTTGTAGAAACTAACTTAAATTGCTTAAAACATTCACTGCTTATCCGTTGAGATGCTATTTGGTACAGACTCCAAATTATGAACATTAGTGTAAAAAACTTCTCTAACATATGATCACATACTCAATATCAGTATAATGTGAGGCATTCAAGTGGGTTAGAAATCCATATTCTCCTTAAGTTATTTCTAGTCATAAGCTTGTTTTGAGGCAGCTACTACAAAAAAAACCTTAATCATAATGTCCAAAGTTAAAATGAACACAAACACCCAAATCTTGGGAGGCATCTTAAGGGACTATACTGCAGGAAAAAAAGGTGGAACACCTCTTAGACTTAACTATCTTTATCAACTGGGAGCAACTACCAGTGAAGGTCCTCCTAAAAGCGCAATTCAACTCGCTACTGTCCCACAACTCACCTAAAGTTTTAGATTGTTCATTCGCTATGAAGTAGATGTACCAACATCGAGTGGCTAAAGTCGAGTAGCCAAACCATGTATCTTCCTACATGTCATTTGAACCCCATCTTAACTGCATTAGATGCCAATTACGTCGCACCTTTCCAGAATTGGGAGGGGTGTACATCATGAAAACACGAGATGTTAGGGTTTCTGGTAATGTATTTATCCTCAATAGTTTATTTCCATAGTGGTCCCTCCCCACCAATGTACCATTTAACCCAAGATCCAATAGGGCAAAATTCAGGTTTTGCAAGTTTGGTACACATAAACCTTCCTATTCTTTCTTATGCACATATATGGCCAATTTGACAAGTGGATTTTGTGGTTTCTTCAACATCATTCCACATGCAGTTAGCCATGTGTACATAACCTAGTTGAATGGCCCATTGTGGAAATTTTAAAAAGGACAACATGTAAATGATAATGTTGGCCAAGTAGGATCTTATCAACATTAACTTCCCTTCATATGAATGGAGTTTTCCTCTCCACCTAGTAGTTCTAGCTAGCATCTTATCTACCATTGCCCGAAGATCTCTTTTCAGTTTGTCATGGTGCAACGGCAGTCCTAGATATGAAAGTGTCCTTCTGCTCCTGAGCTCAAATGAGCCCGGTGAACAATAAAATCAAAAACAAATCAGAAAAAATTGAATATTTTTTGTGACAAACATTGACAAAAGTTAAAGTGCTTGCAAAAATTCGCCATGGAATCACATTCCTAGAAGGCGTGAAAAAAAACTGGTTAGGTTTTTGATTTTTTTTTAAATTTACTGTTCATCCGAGCTCATTTGAGTCTGGGCTCGGAAATTCTGGGTCCTACTTGATAATATTATCTCTGTAACAAAATATAAGACTTTTTTGGTGTAGCTTAGAGAGGAAGTATCTAGAAAGCTAAACACTCATTAGCCTCCATATTTTCAGGCACCAAACTCACTTTTATGGTATGGAAGAAACCTGTTCAAAACAGGTGAGAATCCACCTAAAAGTGAGTGCAGTCCTTGGGCTTTAGGAATGCACGAAAAGAGGAAACGAACATTGCTTGAAGAAGAAAGGCTCAATCTATGCACGCAACAAATAATGTAGGGCCAATTCCAGTTCTGCCCCTAACTCGAACCCACTACTCAGTTTTGCCCCTAATTTTTAGGTATGCTCAGTTTTGCCCCTCCACCGTTAGTGTCACTTATAGAAATACCCTTTTACGCCGTTACCGTCCGGTCAAAGGACTTTGACCACCCAGAAAAAAATAGCAAAAAAAATCAAAAAAATCTGAAATTTTGTGGGATCGAAGATAGTCATGTCCGCAAGGCGCGTGCAAATTTGTGTGCCGTTCGGACACCCTGAGAGCTCGTGGCAAAGGAAATCATAAATTTTGTACGCATGTGAACAGTAAATTCGAAAAAATAGAAAAAAAATTCAAAAAAATATGAAATTTTGGGGAACTGAAGATACTTAGGTGCACAAGATATGTGCACATTTTTGTTGTGTTTGGACATCGTATGAGCCCGTACGAGCTCGTAGGAGCTAAACTTTATTTTTTTCTCCGAGAGCTCCTACGATGTCCAAACACAACAAAAATGTGCACACATCTTGTGCACCTAAGTATCTTCAGTTCTCCAAAATTTCATATTTTTTTGAATTTTTTTCTATTTTTTTGAATTTACTGTTCACATGCGTACAAAATTTATGATTTCCTTTGCCACGAGCTCTCAGGGTGTCCGAACGGCACAGAAATTTGCACACGCCTTGCGGACATGACTATCTTCGATCCCACAAAAATTCAGATTTTTTGATTTTTTTTGCTATTTTTTCTGGGTGGTCAAAGTTCTTTGACCAGACGGTAATGTCGCAAAAGGGCATTTCTATAAGTGACACTAACGGCGGAGGGGCAAAACTGAGCATACCTAAAAATTAGGGGCAAAACTGAGTAATGGGTTCGAGTTAAGGGCATAGATGTAAATGTCCCAATAATGTACCTCTGGTTATCCTGATCATCAATGATCAATCGGTAGCCGACCGGAGGAGGCGGGCGGCCTCGTCCGCGGCCAGGAAGCAGACGGAGATCCAGCCGTCGAGCAGCACCCACACGTTGCCCGCTATGCACACCACCATCTCCCAAGGCATTGCCATTGGCAAGGTCGGAGCTTCTACTCTCCCTCGCGCGCAGGCGCAGATAAACCAGCTCACGAACACACCAAGTGCATGTATGTATTCATTGCTTGCTCGCGGCTGCTAATTGAAGAAGGTGACGAGAAGGTAGGCAAGGAGAGTTGTCGTGGACAGATGGCTTGTGGAGGCGTACAATGATTCACACAACTAACTCATATGGTACCAGCTCAGGTCGGCGACCCACGAGCAAATAATTGACCTGTTTAGTTGGGAGGAAGAGATAATTTTGCGCATCAATGGCCGCAGCGGCTGCGGCAGGTCGGAACGATCTGTGAGGTGGAGGATCGATCTCGATTATGACAACGTGGGGTGGTGGTAACGTGGAATACATTCCATTTCTTGGGGATAAGTATTACGGATGCATGATAGGACGCCTGCTACAAATCAACCGACTTATTTCCTTCAGAAATAAGTCGGGTCCGTAGCCATCCGATTCATCCCTGTGTAGCCGTAGATGGGGTCAACGCATCAGCATGCTCCCGGCTTTCTCCTCCTGAGTCAGCAAACGCAATGTTCGCAGCGGACCTCTCCGTCGCCGCCGCTCCAGCGCTGCTGCAGAGTAGGAGAACCACCCCATGGCCGGCGACGACATGGCTTCATTGCAGCACCGATGGCCGGCGACGAGGCTTCATTGCAGCACTGGCAGCCGCCGACGAGGGCTTCATTGCAGCACCGGCGGTGACGACGAGAGCTTCATTGTAGCACTGGTGGCCGTGACAAGGCCTTCATTGCATCACCGGCGCCGGCGGCTTCATCGCAGCACCGGTGACCGGCGACGAGGGCTGCATCGCAGCACCGGTGACCTGACGACATCGCGCCCCATACAACATGCAGCACCGTCGAGTGGGTTGCAGGCTCGCAACACGGGTCGAAGTTGCAACGCGCCCCCCTCGACGGCGCCGGCGACGCTCTGCAGCACCGGCCGGCAGCGCCCCTGCTGCATTGAAGTGGCTGGTCCTTCACAGCCCCGACGGAGCTCCATTGCAGCCCTGGTGGCGTCAACGACCCCCGAACGGTGCTCCATTGCAGCCCCGCCAGCCTCCATCTTCTTCTGCAGCTCCGGCGGCCACCACTGCAGCCCCGGTGGCGTGTCTCTGCAGCTACGGTGGCCCGGCGTGTCTGGCTGTGTGCTTCACATCGCGGGATAAGGGAGGGAGCCAGCTAAGCGGCGCGTGGAGCCCACCTGACGCGTGTCGATCGCTCAAGACGGCTTACAAGCGCGATTCATCAACCGGATGATTTTAAACGTTTTCCTATGTCCTATCCCATGTGACACCAATTATTTTGCGGAGTATTTTAGTGTACATAACTAATCTTTCAACTATTTCTTTTTAACATAGTACAAACTCAGTCACTAATACATACGCACACACCCATCCAAAACATTAACGTGTGCATCATGGGCGCTCACTGGTTGCATCCACATCGGACTAGCTAAAGACAAAAAAGAAACAGTCGAAGGAAAAAAAGCGGAGGGTTCTCTCAGCCTCAGGCCCTCAGCCCCCGACCCTCATCCCTCGATTCATCTCCCTCTCCCTCGTCTGCAGCCGCCGCCGCCGCCACCAGCGTCCTCCCCCGCAGCTGGCGCCCCCCCCACCCCACCCCTTCTCTCCTTCCCTCACCCGCGCCCTCGTCCACCTGGGCCTCGTGGTCGGCCATGGAGGTCTGATCCGACCCATGGATGGATGGGGGCGAAACCCTAGACCCACACGCACCCATGGATGGATGGGGATGGGGATAGGGCGACGGCGGCGGCGGCCTTCTCTTGGTGCTTACTGATGTGGTGGTCCTCGACGCCGGCGATGGGTTGCAGCACGTAGACGCCAAAGGTACTTACGCCTTCCATCCTCCTCCACTCCCCTCACCTCATCTTCTTCTTGTTCTGGATTTGTCGATTTGATTTGTGCGTTTGGTTTGTGCAGGCTGCGGGTGTGACGGAGGAGCACCATGGCGGGCGTGCAGGCCATCTTTCCCTACCAAGTGAGCCCAATCCCTTTCTTTCTCTTGGACAGCTCTGAAAAATTGACATTTGTCAAGAACCTGCAACAGAACCAAAAGAATGATATAAGTATATAACTACTTTGGTGATTCCTTTTAAGATGGCAACGGGACATGAGAGAAAGATAACTTGTCATTTGAGATGCCCCTAATTCAATTTTATATCGTGTTGAACTTTCTCAAAGTATTATGTATATCATCTTAGTAATTGAGCTAAACAAACTGCCATGGTATTATTTGTTGGTTGCAAAATGAAAAAAGCAACACATGCATGAAGAATAGTAGTGAATATTACACATATTAGCTCTCATATTTGTTGATCTGACCCTTGGCACCACCCAACGGAGGATGAAGGAAGAGGCTAGCTGCAGCAAAACCATGCTCCACATTCCCTTGCAAAGGAAAAATTCAGAACTGAAGGTGTCCATGCCGGACTGTATGCAGCATGCGCCTGCGGCACGGTGAGCTCGCCTTTGTACTTAGCCGAAGATGTTTAAACTAATCTGTAGTAGAACAAAATTGAATTTCATCATCCTAGACAGAACTAAAATTAACAAGATATTGTTGTTTAAAATTTATTAAAAGATCTATTGTTAGGAACCATCCTTCGGAATCAGAATATTTAGACTAATAACACCAAGATGTAGAGAGCAACTTAGCAAAATTATTGTTAGCAAAGAATAATTTTATACAATGGAAACTCATGAGGGTCTAGATCCTCTTTTATCGGGCGACCATTAGAAAAGGTAGATCCTCTTTTAGTTGACAACTATTAACAAAGGTATTGTTAGGCCACAAACATGAGCAAATTGTTTAAACAATTAAGCTGATTTAATAATTGTATAACTCAGTCCGAACGCATGCCCCACCTGTAAAAGAAAGATACAGTTGCTGCAGCTAACTGTTGCAACTGCGTCTATAGAAATCAGAGAAAGCTTATTTAATCAGCCAATTGACAGGTTCAAATTATTGTCAGTGCTAGCCTACTAGGACCAAATTGTGACGCCTCGAGACTGTCGTGCCAGGTGTCTTCCAGTGATTCGCTGTTGTTGCCTTGTCTTTTGCTTGCGTGTCGCATCTTGTCATGTCATCATGTGCATTGCATCATCATGTTTTCAAAACGTGCATTCGCCTGGGTTCTCCCAGTTCCTTCCGTTGTCCGTTCTGAGCCCAGACACACTTGCACGCGCCCGTGGCATGTCCGAAATAATATTTTATAAGTGGCCGGAAAATGTTCTCGGAATGGGTTGAAAGTTGGCATGCGGTGTTGTTTTGTTGTCAGTAGGCCGCCTGCCAAGTTTCATCACGTTCGGAGTCCGTTTGATGCCCAACGGATAACTATAGCGGCAGTATAGCCGGTCTAACGTCGGACGTTTTCGGTCTCCGAAAACAGTCGCCGGGCCTCTCTCTCTTCTCTTCTCTCAGCTCGAGACCATCTATTCAGTCCACTACTCATCACCAGTCCCTACCTAACCTCTCTCGTTAGCCCGCGACCCTCCTCGCGCGCGCGCCCGAAAGCTGTCCCGGACCCGACTCGGGCTGTCGCTACCGTTGTGTCCGGATCATCCCCAAACATCTACAAAATGTCTCCGTTTTCTCATTTGGGCTTCCTAGCATATTTTTCTCGACCGCTCGATTTTATTTGGAGGGACGGATTAGCCCCTAAACTTCCCCTCTTTTCCTTATATAAAAACTCCCTAATCTAAATATGGACAAAACCCTAACTTCTAGGGAGATGTCCCATCGATCCCTCTCGGCCGCCGCCACCTTCCAATCCACCTCGAGCTCTTCACCCAACCAACCACCAAACCGATCCAAAATTCCATCCCCGCCAATCCTGCCTGAGCCCCGAGCCAACCCCCACAGCGCGCCGTCTCCCAGCGCTCGATCCGGATGGGATCGAGGCAGTCGCCGCCTTGCCTCCACTCCGGCAGCTCACACCATTGGAGACCAGAGCCACTTCATGTCGCGGCTTCCTCCTTTTCTCCTCGAGCCCGCAGCAACAGCAACCCCGAGCACCCCAGCGCCAGTAGCAGTCGACCCCGCGCCCAAGTCCCTCGTGCCCGGGCGTCTCCGTCGACCCTGCCGTCAGCCGGCGACCTCGTCAGCCGGAGCTCGCCTTCGCCGGCAGTAGCAGCAACAGGTCACCGCGCATGCTTCCCTTCCCTCTCTCTCTCGCTCTACATCTGATGCTCCTGAACCCGCCGTCTCTTGCCCTAGGAGATCGATCCCAGAGCCTGTCCTTGAGGCCGTCGCCCCAGCTGATGACCAGGTGCCTCCTTCCGAGCCTCTTCACGCCGCGCCGGTGACCCTCTCCTCCCCTGCCTGTCCTTTTTCTTTCCTTTTCCATTTCTTCTCTGAACCTCACCTCTCTCTGTCTCTTTCCTCCCGCTGACAGGAACCCCATGGTCGTCCCCGACCTCCTCTTCACCGGGCCCCCGCCCGAACCTGGCCTAGATCCATCACCGTGGTCATTTTCCCCACCATCTCCATCCCATCGCCGTCTTCCCGGAGCCCAAGTTCCCTCGCCGTCCCCTGCATCGCGCCAGACGCCGCCCTCAACTGCTGCAGAGCTGCCTCGTCCCGCCGCGCTGAACCGTTGTTGTCTGCCTCGTCAGATCGTGCGAGAGGAGCACGGTCCAGCCGCGCGTTGACTGCATTGGCCAGCTGCGTGGGCCGGCCTTCTCTCCCGCCGCGGCCCAGCATCGCTTCCAGCAATGCCCAGCTCTGTGAGGCCCAATGTGAGGAAGCCCATCTTCGGATTGCTCCTATAGAGCCCAGTTCGGGCCAGTTTCGGCCTGACTCATGTTTTTTTCCGCGGAGTGATTTATCTAATTATATCCAGGAGTTTGCAGATTTACAGAAAACCCCTTGCACAACATGCATATAATAACTCACAATTCGTGCATCGGATTAAAATGAATTATATATGAAATATGTTTAGTTTTTCATCTAGTTCATAATATGTCATTTTCACCCATGTTTAAAATGTTTAAAATGTTGTTTGTTTAAATTTGCTTAAATGCCATGCTAAAATGATTTGTTTCATAAATAATTAACCGTAGCTCGGTTTTAATTAATCTTTATATGTAAATGGGGTAGAAAAATGCCTAGTTTATCATGGTGGCATCTCTTTGCATGTTTAACAACTCTAAAATTGTGTTAGGGCAGAACAGTACCAAACCTAATAAATGGATATGAGGATTATCCGGAAGTGTTGTTCGTTGTTTCCGGCCTCATTTAAACTTGCCTAGATAGGTAGTTTTGTTGTGTTTCGCCCCTTGCCACGTTAACCAACATTTAATATTGTTGGGTACATAAACAAGATCGAACTAAATAAGTCACGTGGTGTTTCGTCAATATGCAACGGAGTTGCATATTGAGCTCCACTAATTTGTAGGGTTGCTTGTGCATTTTGCCATGCCATGCTCCATTAAACCGGACATGCATCATACTTGTTGTGCATCATGCCATGTTGTTGTAGTGGTTGTTTACTATGTTGTTTGCTTTCTTTCCGGTGCACTTCTTCTCGGTAATCCGGTAACGTCGTGTTGTGAGGATCCGTTCGACTACGTCCATTTGTCTTTTTCATGGACTCGTTCTTCTTCCTTGCGGGATCTCAGGCAAGATGATCATACCCTCGAAATCACTTCTATCTTTGCTTGCTAGATGCTCGCTCTATTGCTATGCCTATGCTGCGATACCTACCACTTGCTTATCATGCCTCCCATATTGTTGAAGCCAAGCTTCTAACCCACCTTGTCCTAGCAAACCGTTGTTTGGCTATGTTACCACTTTGCTCAACCCCTCTTATAGCGTTGTTAGTTGCAGGTGAAGATTGGAGTTTGGTTCCATGTTGGAACATGGATATTTTGTTGGGATATCACAATATCTCTTATTTAATTAATGCATCTATATACTTGGTAAAGGGTGGAAGGCTCGGCCTTATGCCTGGTGTTCTGTTCCACTCGTGCCGCCCTAGTTTCCGTCATATCGGTGTTATGTTCCCGGATTTTGCGTTCCTTACGCGGTTGGGTTATAATGGGAACCCCTTGACAGTTCGCCTTGAATAAAACTCCTACAGCAATGCCCAACATTGGTTTTACCATTTGCCACCTAGCCTTTTCTTTCCCTTGGGTTCTGCAGACTCGAGGGTCATCATTATTTCAACCCCCCCGGGCCAGTGCTCCTCTGAGTGTTGGTCCAACCTGTCAGCCGCTGGTGGCCACCAGGGGCAACTCTGGGCTGGCCTACCGGAAGTTTGGACAATCTGAGTGTGCCTTGAGAACGAGATATGTGCAGCTCCTATCGGGATTTGTCGGCACATTCGGGCGGTGTTGCTGGACTTGTTTTACCATTGTCGAGGATGTCTTGTAACCTGGATGCCGAGCCTGATCGGATTGTCTTGGGAGAAGGAATATCCTTCGCTGACCGTGAGAGCTTGTGATGGGCTAAGTTGGGACACCCCTGCAGGGATTTGAACTTTCGAAAGCCGTGCCCGCGGTTATGGGAAGATGGGAATTTGTTAATGTCCGGTTGTAGAAAACCTGAAGTTGATCTTAATTAAAATACATCAACTGCGTGTGTAACCGTGATGGTCTCTTCTTGGAGGAGTCCGGGAAGTGAACACGGTGTTGGAGTTATGCTTGACGTAGGTTGTTCTAGGATCACTTCTTGATCATAGTTGTTCGATGTGCTTTTGCCTTCTCTTCTCGCTCTCATTTGCGTATGTTAGCCACCATATATGCTAGTCGCTTGCTGCAGCTCCACCTCATACCTTTTACCCTACCTTTAAGCTTAAATAGTCTTGATCGCGAGGGTGTGAGATTGCTGAGTCCCCGTGACTCACAGATACTTCCAAAACCAGCTTGCAGGTACCAATGATACCGAGCAGGTGGCGCAACCAAGCTCAAGGAGGAGCTCGATGAAGATCGTGTCCTTTGTGTTGTTTTGTTCTAGTTGATCAGTAGTGGAGCCCAGTTGGGGTCGATTGGGGATCTGTGTCGCTTTTGGGGTAGTCTTCTTTTATTTTGGTTCCACAGTCGGACCTTGAGTGTATTTGGATGAATGTAATGCTTTATTCATGTATTGTGTGAAGTGGCGATTGTAAGCCAACTATGCAACTCTTTCCCTTATGTATTACATGGGTTGTGTGAAGATTACCTCACTTGCGATGTTGCTTTCAATGCGGTTATGCCTCTAAGTCGTGCTTCGACACGTGGGAGATATAGCCGCATCGAGGGTGTTACACAAATGCACGTGCCAATTCATGCCAATAGCTGTAAATCAAAAGAAATAAAAAATAGACTCATCGGCTGCAAATACTCCAGGAATAAAGGCGCAAGCATGGCACTGGGCATGATTTATGTAGTACAGTGATTCGGTGAGAGGGTTTAATTTTCATATTTCTTTCAGACAAACAGATGGAGATTACATGGTAATGTACATATATGACAAACCCTTATTTTCTGTAAAGTGGTAGTGCAGATGACCAATGTGGTGTGAATTCCACTTCTTCAGATATCTTGTTGATGGCACTATTTTCTGTCACTATAAAAACATGGATTATTGTCACACTGGTTCCTATCGGCGCAATAGCGCCTATTGCTCCGAAGTATGAAGTCGGACCTTTACATTTAAGTAACTCCTTAGTTTGCTTCTCCGACAAAATAATAGTAATCAGTATCATTATCGTACAATAATGGGACTGCTATCTTTAGGTCCTTCATGACATATGCCACACTGAACATCTTAAGGGCGATGTGTTGTTGTAATATTATGATTGCAAGAACAAATTGTTTTCGGGGTATTTGAATGGAACATTTGACATTTTGAAGGCACAAATAGAAACAATAACACCATATATGCTCTATAAGGTTTTCTCTGAGTTTTGTGAGTCTCTGAAGATAGGCTTTAAAAGTACTTCATGTGTCCCAACAAATTGTTTTTGATGATGTGCATGACACTTTTAGCAGAAAAGGTAAAGCAAAATATAGGCACAAATTGACTCTTCCCATTCGTGTACAGAGAAAATGTCTAATCTGAAGTAAGGCGTGGATGGGGAATTTGTTTGGCACAAAGTACACTGTGATATGTTTATGTCTCACTTGATCTATCGAGCATGGATGTATGCCAAGTTCACTTGTATGTTGCACCCTCTATTAGATCTAGAGTATGACTAGCTAGCTGAATCTTCTATTCATGTCCAGTACTGAAGCAGAAAATAGAAGGGTGCAGATGAGGAGGCAAGGGCTGACGGTAGCCACGGGAGGAGGTCGGGGTGGTTGAAGAATAAGGCATGGGCGACTCCTGCAAGATGTGTCTCGAGCAGATGTTGACGATGAGGCAATGAGAAGACCCTCCTTGTGAGCCCTATCCCTCTCATTTGGCCTCTCGATTTATGGTTCTCAGGCTCCATATTCCTCTGTTCTTTGTCTGTGGTGATCAGTCTGTTGAAAACACCCACTGCTAATGTTCTTTAGACGGTTATAAGAATGAATCCATACTTCCATAAGAAAAGCTTGCACTTACCAAATAGTTGTCTCAGACTTGAGAGTGCGAGGAAGATTTGATCACTTGCTGGATGTGGGTTGTTTTAGTATGAACTTAATTAGCACCTCCTAGAAACATGATGTATGTGATATATTTGAAGCAACACGTGGTGTGATTTATGAATGAAAAAATGCTGAGATATACCGCTTCACCTTATGAATGAAAAAAATACTGAGATATATATATGAACAATGCATAGGTAAATAGTGCTACCGCATCATCTTTTAATTGCATCATAAATTATTAAATTTAGTTGTTTTGATAAAATGATGTACAGTGATAACATTGTTGAGTAGGAACGGTTTCACAGAATGATAGAAATATGTCATAGTAGGTATCTCGATTCTCTTAGATGCCACTTTTGGTCATGTATGTTTCAACATGCATTTAGTGCCAGTAGAATTATATGATGCAAATAATATTAAGATGTTACTAGACAGTGCACTTTACTGCTGAAAAGAGTGAATATGCTAGGAAATGTTACTTATACCATCCTCATTTCTAGCATTACAGTTGTGTTGTTTACACTTTATAGGTGTTAATAACATTTAGTTAGTCTGCTTTATGATTTTTTTTCACCGCCAAATATAATAGTAGCTAAAGTGGCACTGAGAACTTTATGATGACATAAAGTTCCATTGAACCGATTTAATATTGTGAGCTTGCATATTTGGATATTTTAAATACACTTTCTAGCTTGTTTTGCTTTCCGTTCTAATTTTTTTTCTTTTGGGAACGCTTGTAGGTTGAAAGTCCCCTTGACAGTTTTCTGAAATCACTTGGACTTGAGAAGTATTCTATTACCTTCCAGTAAGAGGAGGTTTGACTATTTACCTAAATCTTTGCATTGTTTTTTCTTCTTTGGTTGACAATTGTTGTGTTACAGGTTGACATGGCGGCCCTACGTCACATGACTGAAAGTGATCTAAAGGCCTTGAGCATCCTGATGGTAAGTGCATTACATATCATGCTAGATCATGAATTTTGCAAGAATAGGCATTTCTTGGCTTCTCACATCCTTCATCCGAAGAGTAATTTCAGTATGGTCTGGCCGTACTTTGCATAAACTGTAGACTCAACTGTTAAACAAGTACACAGAAGTACTTAGAATGCATCATTTGCTGAGGAACTGGACTGAACCTACTTTACAGAAGGATTGCATGCACTTATATATTTTATCCAATGATATGGCATATATTAATGCCAAGTTCAGTGTAAGTAATTCTTTTGTAAGTCAGCATTCCTATTTGTGCATATGTATATTTTTATTCGAGGCGCAAAGGTCAATCTTACGGTGCATGTTCTTTTAGGGTACTGGGAAAAAGAGTACCTTTGCCTTGGAATCGAGAGCGTAGGGAAATGCCCATGGGGTACAATGTAGAAAAGTAGGGAGACGTGGTAGGTTTTTTGCTCATCTGAAGTTAGGCATATATTGTACAGTACATGTACAACAATGTGGGGTCTCTTTTATTGGCATGTTTCTATCTTGGTAAGCATCCATCAAACGGGTTTAGGTTGGTTAGAACAAGGTGTGGCGGTCAAGAGATGATGTAAGATTATTAGACTGTTGTTATTTATCTGGTCTGCATGCATTGACCAGCTGGTTAACTGATACGGCACTGTGTCGGTGAAACTGGGGCAATATTTTCATCGTTGTATACTATTGTTACACATGATTTCATAGTTTGCCAAGTATCACAGAATTTGTGGTTGAGTACTTATATCCAAAATCATCGTGTTAGTACTGAAGTTAATTTATGCATTGTTATTGAAGTTGCCTTAATGTTTCCCTTGCTATCAAGATCTACCTATGCTCTGTTTTTAACCATCTAAAATCATGAATAACCTGAGCCATTATCGTCTATCGAATCGCTTATGTAACCTCTAATACTGCAGCTTGTTGCATCACATGCGCCTGTTAATATCTACAATCTATGATGTCATTGCTTTTCTCTTAGAGCTGATCTGTTGTCTGAATGTGTTACATTTGTATTGCTTTGTCTTATAGTTCCAGTCAGGAACTTGCACATACACATATTCTTGTCCTTTCAGCTTGATTTATAAGAATGCACGGTATAATGTGACTGTTTTATCTAGATGTGTTGCATTTGACCATAGATACTGATGTGATAAATAACTATTAAAGATGTAACTTTTAGGTGTGTGGCTTCCTTGGCCAACAACAACTTGAGGTGGCACTTACGGGAATGGATCTTGTCATCATCCTTGGTGGACTCCCAATAAAACCAGGAATTACAAGGGATGATCTGTTCAACAAAAATGCTAGGATTGTTTGCTCAATCTGTGAAGGCGTTGCCAAGAGTGTCCTAATGCAATTGTGAGTTTGATCAGCAACCCTGTGAACTCAACCGCCCCCATAGTTGCGGAGGTTTTCAAGAGAGCTGGAACTTATTATCCCAAGTGTCTCCTTGGAGTGACAACATTTGATGTGGCGAGGCCTAACACCTTTGTGGTATGCAGCCTGAGGAAACTATCTTGAATATCTTATCTTAAAAAGCTTTTACATGCTCAAGCTCAACATCATGTGCTTAGATACTCTACTTGCAATGCTTATGGCTCTTTCTCATTTACTGTTCCTCTTGTTGCTTTTTTGCAGGCGGAAGTGCTTGGAGTTGATCCAAGAGAATTCAATATTCCAATTATTGGGACATGTAGGGCCCACTATATTACCCCACATGTCACATGTATCTTATGGTGTTGTCATCATATTGGGGATGTAATATTTCTTATTAAGAAAAAATCTCTAGCTTCTATGAATATCAACACTTGGAGGATGTAAATTTGCTTTAACTTTGCATTTCGGGAACTTGTACTAGACTTCTACATAACCAGTCAGCAAAGAAAGCCAACGTAGATAATTTTCAGGTATTTATTATTATTGTTACTTCAGCAAGATATTTTATAGATATTTTGGAACTTACATTCTGATAGTTATGTTGATATCTTGTGTATGTTCAGTTTTCTCGTAGAATTATTTGTTTGGCTTAACAAATCATGTGGCCTTAAAAAGGAAAGACACATTTGGTAGTCTTTTTTTCTGTTCGACAAAGAGAGATGTGCAACCCACAAGCCTTCAGTTATCTATGAACAGAAAAAAGGATTGTGGAACTACTAAACTATTTTACTTTCTGCCATTTTTCCTTTTTCTTTATAGTTTATACAATCAAGAATTAAGTATGACGGTGGTAATGTGGCACCCATGAAACCAGTTAGTGTATGTTCATATATTTATGCTATATTTGTTGTTCAAGAAAAGCTAAGAACTACTCATATTGTTATGATTGTCGATTCCATTCAACATAAATCCTTACTAGGGAATTCAAATCTCAGCGGATGTGTATTTTACTCCACATGCACTTATCTCCTTCCAAGTTTATATGAATTCGATTAGACCACCAGAAAATATTTTACTTGCAGTTCCCATTGTTGCAGATATTGGTTTTTCCTGGTTCTTTCTAAATTTATTCATTAGGTAGTCAATGCTTTTCTTATTACTACATTTTGGTCATAACCACATTCTTTAATAGCCACCATCGTAGTACTTCTTAAGTTATTTTTTCTATTTCAGGCAATAGGAGCATACCTTATCTGTTGATTGTTCAAACCAGAATTAGGCATGATTTTGGGTCATCGAGTTACCCCTTCTGCTTTATGAGTGAATACTCTCGTGCTGCATTCTATTACGTGTATTCTTTTTTAACTGACGCTCATTTGGACTGCATATGCACGTTAACAAATATACAAGCAGGATTAGTACGCACAGTTACTCAGATTGGGTGTTAATACAAAACATTCATTATTTACACAGCTATAAGTTTACATTATGCAAATGACAGTAACAAAAATAGTATGACACAAAAGTGATGACCAATCAAGGGAGGTTGTTGATGAGATCAATGACACCAGAGGGACGGACAGGCAGCTGCGAAGCATCTGACGGAGCAGCCGGTGAACAGGAGGAGCAAAGATAGCATCTCTTGCGTCACTGTAAACATCTACTGCTAGCAGAGCTTCAGCCGGTGAACAGGAGGAGCTTCAACTCTGTCGTCATAAACTTTCAACTGTTGGCCGAGCATCAACCTCATGCCCCTCAAGTGTACAATTGGTTCTATGACAGTTTGGTTTTACAATTTTTTGTTGTTATTCATAATATAGTGTTTAATCTGGTTGGGAATAATCCACCACCCAAAGGCATCAAGGCCTAAAATACTGTTGTTTGTTCAAAGGTTGTTTGATTTGTTATTAGTTGTAAATTCTATTGCAAATTTCTTGCTTATATGTGCATGTTCACCAGCAATTCGAGAAAAAAGGGGTGGAAAGGTCGCTTGTCAAGCTGGGACCGCACAAACTTCCTCCCAGGAGGCGCCACTGGGTGGCGCCCCAACCCCTAGTCTCTACGAATGTGTGCACGCACGCACATCTAACCCTTATGAGTATCTTCGAAAGACTGAATCGACACATCATCCTGAGATTGACGAAGGCAACACAGTTTCCTTCATAGTTGAAGGGAATGTCTCCTCCACGGAATGAGAAAACCTAAAATGAATTAAAAAAGTTGCGAGCACCAATGCCAAGTTTAGGACTTAAACCCTGATGGGCTGGTTCCACCACAAAAAATATAACCATCTGAGCTAGGCTCCACATATAACATGCATGAAAAATGACTCGTATCAACATACATCCATGTATAGGAAAATGCCCACTTTAACATGCATGGGAATTTTTATTCTATTATTGCTATTGGTATTTAAAAATATTTTACAACTATACAATAGTTAAACATAATAAATATTTGGTATTTGTATGAATGTATTTTTAGTTCTACTTATCATATTATACTCCAAATATTCACATTCATACAATCAAATATTATTGAAATATTTTACAAAATATTTGTGCAACAACATGCAGGGTATCACCTTGTCTTCATGGACAATGAGTACGCGCTACCCCGAAACTTTTATTGGTAGCCAGGTGATAGGGGCACAAATCTGGTGGAGGAGTTCACGTCTAAGGGTGGCTCGATCATCACATCGTAGGATCAAATTAGGGAGGGTAAGATCATCCAACTGTAGCCCCCCATATCTGTCCAAACGTCTGGGCGGCCTTCCCGGCCACTGCCCGGCACCCAATCAGACCTGGCAAACTCAGCCCAAGCATTGCTTAAAACTTCCGCCTCTTTTGTTTTTTTAAATCCACGAGCTCAAAATAATAGCATGTCAAATTATAGATGATTGAAAATATTCAAATGCGACAATAGTTCTAATTTAAATATTACAATCCAACTAAGTTTTTTTAATAGTTCAAACTTGAATTCAACTAGCACATATGTTCTAGTTGTCCCCTTTAACCGCTCATGGATACTCAATAAAATCTTTCTTGAGCTGCTAATGAGTTGCCTGATGCTGAATTTGTTGATGCATTTGAACAAACTTGTTAAACATGGCCGAATTTTGATCTGAAAGTTGGATATGATCACCCACGTTTTCAAATTCTAGACCCACGGCAACATCTTCACCCTCATCCTCCACTATCATGTTATGTATGATCACACAACATGTCAGCACCTCCCACAAGGTCTCTGGATCCCATTGTTTAGTAGGTCTACGAACAACTGCAATGGGACTCGAGCACTCTAAATGCCCTCTCCACATATTTTCTAGCTCATTCTTGTCTTTGGGTAAAGTGAAATATTTTCTGACCAACTAGCTCAGAGATGGTCTTGATGAAGGTAGCCCACAGAGAATAGATACCATCAAGAAGATAGTAGCCCATGTTGTATTGATGCTCATTGATAGTACAGTTGCAAAGAGGAGCTTGCCCTTAATTAAGTTAGCCTAGCAAACAATGGAGACCGGCACATTAATGTCATTGTGAGATCCGGGCATGCCAAATTCAGAGGTTCTCTGACGCAACTATTTTCAAGAATGATGGTGGGCTTGTTAACATGGTATTGCCCTTATAGAGCTTTTGGATAGTTCTTCCATATCTGATGCATCCAATCAAGAGATCTGAACAAACCTGACCACCTTCATGCTTTGGACATTGCCAAGAACCTCTCGGTGTCTGCAACATTTGGTTCTCTCAAGTACGGAGGGACAAACATCTCGACCAGCGCAGTAGCAAATCTAACCATGACGTCTCCGCATGTGCTCCCATACATCCGAAGGTACTCGTCCTATGAATCCGCGGCCATGTTATATGCAAGCATCCACAATGCAACCATGTACTTCTGGTAATAGAGAATGCAATCATTCCTGTGGCATCCTTCTTCAAGATGAAATAGACATCGTAGGATCAGTCACCATTGTATAGGTGATCGAATATATTTTTTTCGCATCCAAAAGCACCGACAAAAATTGTCCGCGAATAGGGCATCGAGGGAGAAGTAGTCATCCATCAATGTCAAATGCCCCGTGCACTGCTCCGATTCAACACTCGATGGCCCTTGATTTGATATATTGAATTTGAGAACAAGCTCTTCCGTATGCTCCGTGTCTACAAGGACCGCCTGCATCATCGCTGTTTCATCCGCCTAGTCCTCCTTGTCAGACGACTCAAGTGTTGGGGAACATAGCATGCAATTTCAAAAAAAAAAATCCTGTGATCACGCAAGATCTATCTAGGAGTTGCATAGCAACGAGAGGGGGAGAGTGTGTCCACGTACCCTCGTAGACCGAAAGCGGAAGCGTTAGCTTAATTCGGTTGATGTAGTCGAATGTCTTGGCGATCCAACCGATCAAGCACCGAACGTACGACACCATCGAGTTCTGCACACGTTCAGCTCGATGACGTCCCTCGAACTCTTGATCCAGCAAAGTGTCGAGGGAGAGTTTCTTCAGCACGACGGCGTGGTGACGGTGATGGTGATGTGATCCGCGCAGGGCTTCGCCTAAGCACTACGCCAATATGACCGGAGGAGTAAACTGTGGAGGGGGACACCGCACACGGCTAAGAAACAATTGATGTGCTTTGGGGTGCCCCCTGCCCCCGTATATAAAGGAGGAGAGGGAAGGAGGCCGGCCCTAGGGGCGCGCCAAGTGGGGGAGGGGGGAACCGACTAGGACGCCTAGTCCTAGTCAGCCCCCTTCCTTCTTTCGGAAGGGGAAAGGGGAAGGAAAGGGGGGCCGCGCCCCCTCCCCTTGTCCAATTCGGACTCCCATGGGGGGGGGGGTTCCACCCCTTGTGGGCTGCCCTATCTCTCCCCTATGGCCCATGTTGGCCCATTACTTTCCCCGGGGGGTTCCAGTTGAAGGAAATATGCCCTAGAGGCAATAATAAAGTTATTATTTATTTCCTTATATCATGATAAATGTTTATCATTCATGCTAGAATTGTATTAACCGGAAACATAATACATGTGTGAATACATAGACAAACAGAGTGTCACTAGTATGCCTCTACTTGACTAGCTCGTTAATCGAAGATGGTTATGTTTCCTAACCATAAACAAAAGAGTTGTTATTTGATTAACGGGATCACATCATTAGGTGAATGATCTGATTGACATGACCCATTCCATTAGCTTAGCACCCAATCGTTTAGTATGTTGCTATTGCTTTCTTCATGACTTATACATGTTCCTATGACTATGAGATTATGCAACTCCCGTTTGCCGGAGGAACACTTTGTGTGCTACCAAATGTCAGAACGTAACTGGGTGATTATAAAGGTGCTCTACAGGTGTCTCCAAAGGTACATGTTGGGTTGACGTATTTCGAGATTAGGATTTGTCACTCCGATTGTCGGAGAGGTATCTCTGGGCCCTCTCGGTAATGCACATCACATAAGCCTTGCAAGCATTGCAACTAATGAGTTAGTTGTGAGATGATGTATTACGGAACGAGTAAAGAGACTTGCCGGTAACGAGATTGAACTAGGTATTGAGATACCGACGATCGAATCTCGGGCAAGTAACATACCGATGACAAAGGGAACAACGTATGTTGTTATGCGGTCTGACCGATAAAGATCTTCGTAGAATATGTAGGAGCCAATATGGGCATCCAGGTCCCGCTATTGGTTACTGACCGGAGACGTGTCTCGTTCATGTCTACATTGTTCTCGAACCGTAGGGTCCGCACGCTTAAGGTTTCGATGATAGTTATATAATGAGTTTATGAGTTTTGATGTACCGAAGGAGTTCGGAGTCCCGGATGAGATCGGGGACATGACGAGGAGTCTCGAAATGGTCGGGACATAAAGATCGATATATTGGACGACTATATTCGGACATCGGAAAGGTTCCGAGTGGTTCGGGTATTTTTCGGAGTACCGGGGAGTTACGGGAATATGGGGGAGAAGTATTGGGCCTTATTGGGCCATACGGGAAAGAGAGAGGGGCTGCCTAGGGTAGGCCTTGCGCCCCCCCAAGGCCTAGTCCGAATTGGACTAGGGGGAGGGGCTGCGCCCCCTCCTTCCTTCCCTTCTCCCTTCCCCTTCCTTGTCTCCTACTCCTACTACATGGAAGGACTCCTAGTTGGACTAGGAAAGGGGGAATCCTACTCCCGGTGGGAGTAGGACTCCCCTAGGGCGCGCCATAGAGAGGGCCGGCCCTCCCCTCCTCCACTCCTTTATATACGGGGGTAGGGGCACCCCATAGACACACAAGTTGATCTTCGTGATCGTTCCTTAGCCGTGTGTGGTGCCCCCCTCCACGATATTACACCTCGGTCATATTGTAGCGGTGCTTAGGCGAAGCCCTGCGACGGTTGAACATCATGATCGTCACCACGCCGTCGTGCTGACGGAACTCTTCCCCGAAGCTTTGCTGGATCGGAGCCCGGAGAGCGTCATCGAGCTGAACGTGTGCCAAGAACTCGGAGGTGCCGGAGTAACGGTGCTTGGATCGGTTGAACCGGGAAGACGTACGACTACTTCCTCTATGTTGCGTCAACGCTTCCGCTTCGGTCTACGAGGGTACGTAGACAACACTCTCCCCTCTCATTGCTATGCATCACCATGATCTTGCATGTGCGTAGGAATTTTTTTGAAATTACTACGTTCCCCAACAGTGGCATCCGAGCCTAGGTTTTATATGTTTATGTTATATGCACGAGTAGAACACAAGTGAGTTGTGGGCGATATAAGTCATACTTCTTACCAGCATGTCATACTTTGGTTTGGCGGTATTGTTGGACGAAGCGGCCCGGACCGACATTACGCGTACGCTTACGCGAGACCGGTTCTCCCGACGTGCTTTGCACAAAGGTGGCTAGTGGGTGAGAGTTTCTCCAACTTTAGTTGAACCGAGTGTGGCTATGCCTGGTCCTTGCGAAGGTTAAAACAGCACCAACTTGACAAACTATCGTTGTGGTTTTGATGCGTAGGTAAGATTGGTTCTTGCTTAAGCCCGTAGCAGCCACGTAAAACTTGCAACAACAAAGTAGAGGACGTCTAACTTGTTTTTGCAGGGCATGTTGTGATGTGATATGGTCAAGACATGATGCTAAATTTTATTTTATGAGATGATCATGTTTTGTAACCAAGTTATCGGCAACTGGCAGGAGCCATATGGTTGTCGCTTTATTGTATGCAATGCAATCGCGCTGTAATGCTTTACTTTATCACTAAGCGGTAGCGATAGTCGTGGAAGCATAAGATTGGCGAGACGACAACGATGCTACGATGGAGATCAAGGTGTCGCGCCGGTAACGATGGTGATCACGATGGTGCTTCGGAGATGGAGATCACAAGCACAAGATGATGATGGCCATATCATATCACTTATATTGATTGCATGTGATGTTTATCTTTTATGCATCTTATCTTGCTTTGATTGACGGTAGCATTATAAGATGATCTCTCACTAATTATCAAGAAGTGTTCTCCCTGAGTATGCACCGTTGCGAAAGTTCTTCGTGCTGAGACACCACGTGATGATCGGGTGTGATAGGCTCTACGTTCAAATACAACGGGTGCAAAACAGTTGCACACGCGGAATACTCAGGTTATACTTGACGAGCCAAGCATATACAGATATGGCCTCGGAACACGAAGACCGAAAGGCCGAGCGTGAATCATATAGTAGATATGATCAACATAGTGATGTTCACCAATGAAACTACTCCATCTCACGTGATGATCGGACATGGTTTAGTTGATTTGGATCACGTAATCACTTAGAGGATTAGAGGGATGTCTATCTAAGCGGGAGTTCTTAAGTAATATGATTAATTGAACTTAAATTTATCATGAACTTAGTCCTGGTAGTATTTTGCAAATTATGTTGTAGATCAATAGCTCGCGTTGTTGCTTCCATGTGTTTATTTTGATATGTTCCTAGAGAAAATTGTGTTGAAAGATGTTAGTAGCAATGATGCGGATTGGATCCGTGATCTGAGGTTTATCCTCGTTGCTGCACAGAAGAATTATTTCCTTGATGCACCGCTAGGTGACGGACCTATTGCAGGAGCAGATGCAGACGTTTTGAACGTTTGGCTAGCTCAATATGATGACTACTTGATAGTTTAGTGCATCATGCTTAATGGCTTAGAATCGGGACTTCAAAGACGTTTTTGAATGTCATGGAGCATATGAGATGTTCCAGGAGTTGAAGTTAATATTTCAAGCAAATACCCGAGTTGAGAGATATGAAGTCTCCAACAAGTTCTATAGCTAAAAGATGGAGGAGAATCACTCAACTAGTGAGCATGTGCCCAGATTGTCTGAGTACTACAATCGCTTGAATCAAGTGGGAGTTAATCTTCCAGATAAGATAGTGATTGACAGAATTCTCTAGTCACCATCGCCAAGTTAGTAGAACTTCGTGATGAACTATGATATGCAAGGGATAACGGAAACGATTCCCAAGCTCTTCGTAATGCGGAAATTGACGAAGGTAGAAATCAAGAAAAACATCAAGTGTTGATGGTAGACAAGACCACTAGTTTCAAAAAAAGGGCAGAGGGAAGAAGGGGAACTTCAAGAAGAACAGCAAGCAAGTTGCTGCTCAAGTGAAGAAGCCCAAGTCTGGTCCTAAGCCTGAGACTAAGTGTTTCTACTGCAAAGGGACTGGTCACTGGAAGCGGAACTACCCCAAGTGATTGGCAGATAAGAAGGATGGCAATGTGAACATAAGTATATTTGATATACATGTTATTGATGTGTACTTTACTAGTGTTTATAGCAACCCCTCAGTATTTGATACTAGTTCAGTTGCTAAGATTAGTAACTCGAAACGGGAGTTGCAGAATAAACAGAGACTAGTTAAGGGTGAAGTGACGATGTGTGTTGGAAGTGGTTCCAAGATTGATATGATCATCATCGCACACTCCCTATACTTTCGGGATTAGTGTTGAACCTGAATAAGTGTTATTTGGTGTTTGCGTTAAGCATGAATATGATTTGATCATGTTTATTGTAATACGGTTATTCATTTAAGTAAGAGAATAAATTGTTGTTCTGTTTACATGAATAAAACCTTATATGGTTACACACCCAATGAAAATAGTTCGTTGGATCTCGATCGTAGTGATACACATAATCATAATATTGAAACCAAAAGATGCAAAGTTAATAATGATAGTGCAACTTATTTGTAGCACTGCCGTTTAGGTCATATTGGTGTAAAGCGCATGAAGAAACTCCATGCTGATGGGATTTTGGAATCACTTGATTATGAATCACTTGATGCTTGCAAACCATGCCTCATGGGCAAGATGACTAAGACTCCGTTCTCCGGAGCGAGCAACTGACTTATTGGAAATAATACATACTGATGTATGCGGTCCGATGAGTGTTAAGGCTCACGACAAGTATCGTTATTTTCTGAACTTCACAGATGATTTGAGCAGATATGGGTATATCTACTTGATGAAACATAAGTCTGAAACATTTGAAAAGTTCAAAGAATTTCAGAGTGAAGTGGAAAATCATCATGACAAGAAAATAAAGTTTCTACGATCTGATCGCGGAGACAAATATTTGAGTTACGAGTTTGGTCTTCAATTAAAACAATGTGGAATAGTTTCACAAACTCATGCCACATGGAACACCAGAGCATAATGGTGTGTCCGAACGTCATAACCGTACTTTATTGGATATAGTGCAATCTATGATGTCTCTTACCGATCTACCACTATCATTTTGGGGTTATGCATTAAAGACAGCTGCATTCACGTTAAAAGGGCACCATCTAAATCTGTTGAGACGACACCGTATGAACTGTGGTTTGGCAAGAAACCAAAGTTGTCGTTTCTTAAAGTTTGGGGTTGCAATGCTTATGTGAAAAAGTTCCATCCTGATAAACTCAAACCCAAATCAGAATAGTGTGTCTTCATAGGATACCCAAAAAGTTACTGTTGGGTACACCTTCTATCACAGATCCAAAGGCAAGACATTCGTTGCTAAGAATGGATCATTTCTAGAGAAGGAGGTTGTCTCGAAAGAAGTGAGTGGGAGGAAAGTAGAACTTGATAAGGTAATTGTACCTTCTTCCTTATTGGAAAGTAGTTCATCACAGAAATCTGTTCCTGTGACTACTACACCAATTAGTGAGGAAGCTAATGATGATGATCATGTAACTTCAGATCAAGTTACTACCGAATCTCGTAGGTAAACCAGAGTGAGATCCGCACCAGAGTGGTACGGTAATCCTATTCTGGAGGTCATGCTACTTGACCATGACGAACCTACGAACTATGAAGAAGTGATGGTGAGCCTAGATTCTGCAAAATGGCTTGAGGCCATGAAATCTGAGATGGGATCCATGTATGAGAACAAAGTATGGACTTTGGTTGACTTGCCCGATGATCGGCAAGCAATTGAGAATAAATGGATCTTCAAGAGGAAGACGGATGCTGATAGTAGTGTTACTATCTACAAAGCTAGAATTGTCACAAAAGGTTTTCGACAAGTTCAAGGTGTTGACTATGATGAGAGTTTCTCACTCGTATCTATGCTTAAATCTGTCCGAATCATGTTAGCAATTGCCGCACTTTATGAAATCTGGCAAATGGATAAACAAAACTGCATTCCTTAATAGATTTATTAAAGAAGAGTTGTATATGATACAACCAGAAGGTTTTCTCGATCCTAATGGTGCTAACAAAATATGCAAGCTCCAGCGATCCATCTATGGACTGGTGCAAGCATCTCGGAGTTGGAATATACGCTTTGATAAGTTGATCAAAGCATATAGTTATATACAGACTTGCGATGAAGCCTGTATTTACAAGAAAGTGAGTGGGAGCACTACAACATTTCTGATAAGTATATGTGAATGACATATTGTTGATCGGAAATAATGTAGAATTATTCTGCAAAGCATAAAGGAGTGTTTGAAAGGAATTTTCCAAAGAAAGACCTCGGTGAAGCTGCTGACATATTGAACATCAAGATCTATAGAGATAGATCAAGATGCTTGATAAGTTTTTTTCAATGAGTACATACCTTGACAAGATTTTGAAGTAGTTCAAAATAGAACAGTCAAAGAAAGAGTTCTTGTCTGTGTTACAAGGTGTGAAATTGAGTAAGACTCAAAACCCGACCACGACAGAAGATATAAAGAGAATGAAAGTCATTCCCTATGCCTCAGCCATAGGTTCTATAAAGTATGCCATGCTATGTACCAGATCTGTTGTATACCCTACACTGATTTTGGCAAGGTAGTACAATAGTGATCTAGGAGTAGATCACTTGACAGCGGTCAAAATTATCCTTAGTGGAATAAGGATATGTTTCTCGATTATGGAGGTGACAAAAGGTTCGTCGTAAAGGGTTACGTCGATGCAAGTTTTGACACTAATCCAGATGACTCTAAGTCTCAATCTGGATACATATTGAAAGTGGGAGCAATTAGCTAGAGTAGCTCTGTACAGAGCATTGTTGACATAGAAAATTGCAAAATACATACGGATCTGAATGTGGCAGACCCGTTGACTAAACTTCTCTCACAAGCAAAACATGATCACACCTTAGTACTCTTTGGGTGTTAATCACATAGCGATGTGAACTAGATTACTGAATCTAGTAAACCCTTTGGGTGTTGGTATCATGAAGATGTGAACTAATCACATAAAGATGTGAACTATTAGTGTTAAATCACATGATGATGTGAACTAGATTATTGACTCTAGTGCAAGTGGGAGACTGAAGGAAATATGCCCTTGAGGCAATAATAAAGTTATTATTTATTTCCTTATATCATGATAAATGTTTATTATTCATGCTAGAATTGTATTAACCGGAAACATAATACATGTGTGAATACATAGACAAACAGAGTGTCACTAGTATGCCTCTACTTGACTAGCTCGTTAATCGAAGATGGTTATGTTTCCTAACCATAAACAAAAGAGTTGTTATTTGATTAACGGGATCACATCATTAGGTGAATGATCTGATTGACATGACCCATTCCATTAGCTTAGCACCCGATCATCTAGTATGTTGCTATTGCTTTCTTCATGACTTATACATGTTCCTATGACTATGAGATTATGCAACTCCCGTTTGCCGGAGGAACACTTTGTGTGCTACCAAACGTCACAACGTAACTGGGTGATTATAAAGGTGCTCTACAGGTGTCTCCAAAGGTACATGTTGGGTTGGCGTATTTCGAGATTAGGATTTGTCACTCCAATTGTCGGAGAGGTATTTCTGGGCCCTCTCGGTAATGCACATCACATAAGCCTTGCAAGCATTGCAACTAATGAGTTAGTTGTGAGATGATGTATTACAGAACAAGTAAAGAGACTTGCCGGTAACGAGATTGAACTAGGTATTGAGATACCGACGATCGAATCTCGGGCAAGTAACATACCGATGAAAAAGGGAACAACATATGTTGTTATGCGGTCTGACCGATAAAGATCTTCGTAGAATATGTAGGAGCCAATATGGGCATCCAGGTCCCGCTATTGGTTATTGACCGGAGACGTGTCTCGGTCATGTCTACATTGTTCTCGAACCGTAGGGTCCGCACGCTTAAGGTTTCGATGACAGTTATATAATGAGTTTATGAGTTTTGATGTACCGAAGGAGTTCGGAGTCCCGGATGAGATCGGGGACATGACGAGGAGTCTCGAAATGGTCAAGACGTAAAGATCGATATATTGGACGACTATATTCGGACATTGGAAAGGTTCCGAGTGGTTCGGGTATTTTTCGGAGTACCGGGGAGTTACGGGAATACGGGGGGAAGTATTGGGCCTTATTGGGCCATACGGGAAAGAGAGAGGGGCTGCCTAGGGCAGGCCGTGCCCCCCCCCAAGGCCTAGTCCGAATTGGACTAGGGGGAGGGGCTACGCCCCCTCCTTCCTTCCCTTCTCCCTTCCCCTTCCTTGTCTCCTACTCCTACTACATGGAAGGACTCCTAGTTGGACTAGGAAAGGGGGAATCCTACTCCCGGTGGGAGTAGGACTCCCCTAGGGCGCGCCATAGAGAGGGACGGCCCTCCCCTCCTTCACTCCTTTATATACGGGGGCAGGGGGCACCCCATAGACACACAAGTTGATCTTGGCGATCGTTCCTTAGCCGTGTGTGGTGCCCCCCTCCACGATATGACACCTTGGTCATATTGTAGCGGTGCTTAGGCGAAGCCCTGCGACGGTTGAACATCAAGATCGTCACCACGCCGTCGTGTTGACAGAACTCTTCCCCGAAGCTTTGCTGGATCGGAGCCCGGGGAGCGTCATCGAGCTGAACGTGTGCCAAGAACTCAGAGGTGCCGGAGTAACGGTGCTTGGATCGGTTGAACCGGGAAGACATACGACTACTTCCTCTACGTTGCGTCAACGCTTCCGCTTCGGTCTACGAGGGTACATAGACAACACTCTCCCCTCTCGTTGCTATGCATCACCATGATCTTGCGTGTGCGTAGGAAATTTTTTGAAATTACTACGTTCCCCAACACCAGTAACCCCCCGGTACTCCGATAAATATCTGAAACACTCTGAAACCATTCCGGTGTCCGAATACCATCGTACAATATATCGATCTTTACCTCTCGACCATTTCGAGACTCCTTGTCATGTCCATGATCTTATCCGGGACTCTGAACAATCTTCGGTCATCAAAACACATAACTCACAATACAAATCGTCATCGAATGTTAAGCGTGTGGACCCTACGAGTTCGAGAACTATGTAGACATGACCGAGACACATCTCCGATCAATAACCAACAGTGGAACCTGGATGCTCATATTGGTTCCTACATATTCTACAAAGATCTTTATCGGTCAAACTGCAATGACAACATACAGCATTCTCTTTGTCATCGGTATGTTACTTGCCCGAGATTCGATCGTCGGTATCCTCATACCTAGTTCAATCTCGTTACCAGCAAGTCTCTTTACTCGTTCTGTAATGTATCATCCCATAACTAACTCATTAGTCACATTGCTTGCAAGGCTTATCATGATGTGCATTGATACGTCTTCAACGTATCTACTTTTCCAAACACTTTTTCCCTTGTTTTGGACTCTAACTTGCATGCTTTGAATGGAACTAACCCGGACTGACGCTGTTTTCAGCAGAACGGCTTGGTGTTATTTTTGTGCAGAAATAAAAGTTCTCAGAATGACCTAAAAATCCACGGAGACACGTTTTGGAATTAATGAAAAATACTGGTGAAAGAATCAGCATCATGGGGCCCACACCTTGTCCACGAGGGTGCAGGGCGCGCCCCCTGCCTCATGGGCCCCCTGGGACTCCACCAACCTCAACCCCAGCTCCATATATTCACTTTCGGGGAGAAAAAATCAGGGAGAAGGATTCATTGCGTTTCACGATACGGAGCCGCCGCCAAGCCCTAATCTTCCTCGGGAGGGCTGATCTGGAGTCCGTTAGGGGCCTGGAGAGGGGAATCCGTCGCCATCGTCATCATCAACCATCCTCCATCACCAATTTCACGATGCTCGCCGCCGTGCGTGAGTAATCTCATAGTAGGCTTGCTGGACGGTGATGGGTTGGATGATATTTACCATGTAATCGAGTTAGTTTTGTTAGGGTTTGATCCCTAGTATCCATTATGATCTAAGATTGATGTTGTTATGACTTTGCTATGCTTAATGCTTGTCACTAGGGACTGAGTGCCATGATTTCAGATCTGAACATATTATGTTTTCATGAATATATGTGAGTTCTTGATCCTATCTTGCAAGTCAATAGTCACCTACTATGTGTTATGATCCGGCAACCCCAAAGTGACAATAATCAGGACCACTTCCGGTGATGACCGTAGTTTGAGGAGTTCATGTATTCACTAAGTGTTAATGCTTTGGTCCGGTACTCTATTAAAAGGAGGCCTTAATATCCCTTAGTTTCCAATAGGACCCCGCTACCACGGGAGGGTAGGACAAAAGATGTCATGCAAGTTCTTTTCCATAAGCACGTATGACTATATTCGGAATACATGCCTACATTACATTGATGAACGGGAGCTAGTTATGTGTCACCCTATGTTATAATTGTTTCATGAGGAATCGCATCCGACATGATTATCCATCATTGATCCATTGCCTACGAGCTTTTCACATATTGATCTTTGCTTAGTCAGTTTTCCATTGCCACTGTTACAATTGCTACAAAAACTACTACTGTTACTTTTGCCACCGTTACCGATACTTCCATGCTACTTTTCTACTAAATACTTTGCTGCAGATATTAAGTCTTTCAGGTGTGGTTGAACTGACAACTCAACTGCTAATACTTGAGAATATTCTTTGGCTCCCCTTGTGTCGAATCGATAAATTTGGGTTGAATACTCTACCCTTGAAAATTGTTGCGATCCCCCATACTTGTGGGTTATCAAGACTATTTCCTGGTGCCGTTGTCGGGGAGCATAGCTCTATTCTTTGAGTCACTTGGGATTTATATATGTTGATCACTATGAGGAACTTGAAAGATGAAAGAACCAAGATTTTTCCCTCAACTACGAGGGGATGTAAGGAACTGCCATCTAGCTCTGCACTTGATTCACCTTCTGTTATGAGTAAATTTGCGACACCTACATCTGTTATTGATTGTGATATGTCGTGTGTTATTGATGATGCCACTTATGCTATGCATGATGCTTATGATGAAACTACTTTTATGCTTGATAATACTGTGTCGTTAGGTGAATTTCTTGATGAACAACTTGCTAGGGTTAGAGAGAATGAGATTATTGAAACAGATAATATTGAAAGTGATGATGAAGATTATGAATTGCCTGATGTGCCTGAGGGTTATGTTATGGATGAAGAAACTGCTAGAGACCTTTTTGCTTGCAAAGATAGATATGATCTTAAGAAACTGTTAGCTACGCTGAAAGAGAAGTCTTTGAATGCTATAATGAAATATGACCCTGCTTTTACTACTTCACCGATCTGTATTTCTGATAAGGATTATGATTTCTCTGTTGATCCTGAGTTAATTACTTTGGTTGAATCTGATCCTTTTTATGGCTATGAATCTGAAACTGTTGTGGCACACCTTACTAAATTGAATGATATAGACACCCAATTCACTCATGAGGAAAAAATTCGTTACTACTATATCCTTAAGTTATTTCCGTTCTCATTAAAGGGTGATGCTAAAACATGGTTTAATTCTCTTGATCATGGTTGTGTGCGTAGTCCCCAGGATATGATTTATTACTTCTCTACTAAATATTTCCCCGCTCATAAGAAACAAGCTGCATTAAGGGAAATATATAATTTTTTGCAAATTGAAGAAGAGAGTCTCCCACAAGCTTGGGGGAGGCTTCTCCGATTACTTAATGTTTTGCCTGATCATCCTCTCAAGAAAAATGAAATACTTGATATCTTTTATAATGGACTAAATGATGCTTCCAGAGACCACGTGGAGAGTTGTGCAGGTTATGTTTTCAGGGAAAGAATTGTTGAGCAAGTTGAATTGCTATTAAATAATATATTGAGTAATGATAATGATTGGACACTTCCTAAACCAACTCCTAAGCCAACTCCGAAAAAAAGGAGTATTCTATTTCTCAGTCCTGAAGATATGCAAGAGGCAAAGAAATCTATGAAAGAAAAGGGTATTAAAGATGAAGATGTTAAGAATTTCCCACCTATTGAAGAAATACATGGTCTTAATAACCCGACACAGGTAGTAAAGGTAAATTCTCTCTATAGATTTGATGAAGGTGATACTCCTCGTAATAAGTCTGCTAGCCAATGCTTGGATGAATTTGATAATTTTATTGTTAAACAAGAAAACTTCAATGCTTATGTTGGTAGACAATTGAAACATAATGCTTATATGGTTGAACACTTGAGTGATTATATGTCTAGAGTTAAAGGTGACCTTAAACTTATTAGTAAACATGCTTCTATGGTTACCACTCGGGTAGAACAAGTGCTTAAAGCACAAGATGATTTGCTTAATGAATTAAATAATAAGAAAAATGATAATGCAGTTAGAGTTATGACTAGAGGGGGTAAAATGACTCAGGAACCTTTGTATCCCGAGGGACACCCTAAGAGAGTTGAGCAAGATTCTCAGAGAACTAATATTGATACACCTAGCCCTTTTAAGAAGAAGAAAAAGAAAAATGATAGGACTTTGCATGCTTCTAGTGAACCTGTTGTTGACACACCTGAGAATCCCAATGATATTTATATTTCTGATGCTGAAACACAACCTGGTAATGAACATGAACCTAGTGATAATGATGATGTTAATGTTGATGCTCAACCTAGCAATAACAATGATGTAGAGATTGAACCTGCTGTTGATCTTGATAATCCACAATCAAAGAATCAACATTATGATAAGAGAGACTTCGTTGCTAGGAAGCACGGTAAAGAAAGAGAGCCATGGGTTCAGAAACCCACGCCTTTTCCTCCTAACCCATCCAAGAAAAAGGATGATGAATATTTTGAGCGCTTTGCTGAAATGATTAGACCTATCTTTCTGCGTATGCGTTTGATTGATATGCTTAAAATGAATCCTTATGCTAAGTATATGAAAGATATTGTTACAAATAAAAGAAAGATACCAGAAGCTGAAATTTCCACCATGCTTGCCAATTATACTTTTAAAGGTGGAATACCTAAGAAACTAGGAGATCCCAGAGTACCAACTATACCATGCTCAATTAAAAGAAACTATGTTAAAACTGCTTTATGTGATCTTGGAGCTGGTGTTAGTGTTATGCCTCTCTCTTTATATCGTAGACTTGATTTGAATAAGTTGACACCTATTGAAATATATTTGCAAATGGCCGATAAATCAACTGCTATACCTATCGGTATCTGTGAAGATGTGCCTGTTGTGATTGCAAACGTTACTATTTTAACGGACTTTGTTATTCTTGATATTCCTGAGGACGATAGTATGTCGATTATCCTTGGTAGACCCTTTTTGAATACTGCAGGGGCTGTTATTGATTGCAACAAAGGCAATGTCACTTTTCATGTTAATGGTAATGAGCATACAGTACACTTTCCGAGGAAACAACCTCAAGTCCACAGTATCAATTCTATTGGAAAATTTTCAACGATTACTATTGGAGGTTTTGAATTTCCTCTTCCTACTGTCAAGAAGAATATGATATTCTTATTGTTGGGGACATGCATATCCTCGTTGAGGTAACCTAGTGTTATTCGAAAATTCTCCGGTTTCATGCGATTCGAAAAGAGTTTGTTAACAAGACTTGATCAACCTTGTTAGTGGATTCCTTTTGATGAGCACGAGATGGATGAAGTTAGAAAGCACAACTCTTTGTACCCTCCTTTTACTTTATGTTATTTAGATTAAATAAAGCAAAAATAGTATTTTATGTCTATTTTCTGAATTATCCTTGCAATAAAAATACCCCTAAAATAAAACTTCTCAAAACGTCCTGAAAATGAAATATGATTTTTTTGTAGAATATTTAAAAAAATTTGGCACCGAGAACACGCCAGGGGGCCCCACCATTTGTCCACGAGGGCACAGGGTATGCCCCCTGCCTCGTGGGCCCCACGTGGACCCCCTCCACTTATTCCAGCACCCACTCACTTCGTCTTTCTCTAGAAAAAATCCTCCCATACCTCAAACCCGTGTTCTAGCTCATCTTGCTGCCATTTTCCATTTTTTTGCTCAAAGCTCCATTCACAAAACTGTTTGGAGAGATTGTTCTTCGGTATGTGACTCCTCCAATGGTCCAATTAGTTTTTGTCCTAGTGCTTTATTTATTGCAATTTTTTGCTGCTAAGGTGACCCTATTCTTGAGCTTGCATGTCAAATTTATATGGTCCAAAGTAGTTTTAATGCATGATATAGCCTCTAGGCACTTGTGGGAGTAGTTGCTATCAATCTTGTTGAGTTTGGTTCACTTTTATTTTGAGTCACTAAAATTTCAGAGAAAGAAAAATGCATAGGAAAATGTACCAAGGTGGTTCCTCAAGGAAGCAAGGACCAAGGCTCACGTAAGCCAGACGATGAACCACCGAGGGAAGCTCAAGTGCGGCCTTGTGAATAGCCGTCAGAGGAGTTTATGGTCCAGGCAGGCATCAAGGATGAATTTGACGCGTATGTGCGTAATGCTGATCTTGAGGACTTCATGTCAGATAAGTGCCTACTGTACCACTACCTAACTGATTCCTTTGTGAGGAGGTTTAAATTTACATCCTCGCACAATTCTCACACTGTTTTATTTGATCTTTATGATAAATCATATACCATGGACCTAAAAGATTTTAATACTGCTTGTAAACTCCCGGAGTGGGGCAATGTTAGTGAACCTCGCAAAGCTGAATTTAAAGACTTTCTTGCTAGTATCACTATGGGGGAATCTAGGGAAATCACACAAGCTACCATAGGGAGCATTTCATTTCCCTTCCATACATTATTTTGCTCTCTGTATAGGTAGATGCATTAACGGTAAAGATGAGGCTTGTCACATGTGCGTTCCAGATCTTAGTGTCCTCAAGAGTGCGGTATTAGGTGATAAACAATATAACTTAGGGGCCATTGTTGCACGAAGGTTGCATCTTAATGGTACAAGTGGAGATTTGTTTGGTGGAATTTATGCAACTCGTGTAGCTAATTATCTTGGTGTACCCATACATGGAAATGATATGGAGTTGCCTCCTGCTTATCTAGATTATAATGCCATGGTTCGCCATCAGTTTCTTGAGAGGAACGAACAGTTCCTCCAGTACCGACTAATCTTTGACAGACAACGCACTGTCCATGTTGCCCTCCCTACTCCTACTTTCTTTAACTTTCAGGAAAAAAGGATATATGTTATAACCAGGGAGGAGGCGAACGAGTATGAGAGGAGGACGGAGGTAGCTCGCCTCCAAGCTGCAGCTCTTCAGGCAGTAGCTGCTGCATCTCGGTACAAACTCAGGTACGACTTTGGATATCCGCCAGGCCAGTAGTGGCCATAGACCAACTTATGCCAAAAGCCTAAGCTTGGGGGAGTACGTATTTCTCACCAACATTACATTCATGTTCCCACACTCATGCCAGTTGTCGGTGCTCATACTTTTTCATCGTATATCCATGCTAGTTTATTTTCCTTTTTAAGCCTACTTCTTGTGTGTTTGAAAAACCTTAAGAAAAACAAAAAAATTAGTTGTAGCTTTTAGCTAGTTTACTTTCCATACTTGTAGTAGTAGTAATTAAAAGAAAACACAAAAAGATTTCTTGTTCTTCTTTTGCTTGTTGGGAGCTTTCTCGTGTAAATAGTTTTATTTCTTTTCTTATTCTTTGGGGGTCGAGAGGAGAAGACCATGATGAAAATGTTGAGTGGCTCTCATATGCATTATTGTTGATTTAACCAAGAGCCCATATTACCTTGTCTTCTCCCTTGTATTAAATGTTTGTAGATTCCAGCTTAGTCCAATGCACGTGCACTACTGCAGGATGGTCCAAACGTGACAGTCGAATCAGAGACCCTTCAACGAAACTATGTGCGATGCCATAATCGCAAACAGTGGTGTAAAAAACCCGTCAAAAAAGGTGCAAAGCGTTTGCGATGACAGATGCATCAAACACGGTTCAGAATTTAGTTTCGTGTGCGATGCAGGGCATACGGTTCAGCTCAATGAACTATTTGTGATGAGGAGGCACAAAAGAAACGGGCAGCCAGATGAAGGCGTGTGCGATATATAGCATACGGTTCACTGGGATGAACTGTGTGTGATTAGGCAACACAATGGAAATGATTCAACTAAACAAGATGTGTGTGATACGCGGTAAACAGGTCTGTAATCTGAAATGTGTGCGAAGACCAATAATAAAACAGACGATTGCTGCTAATAAGCCGTGTGAATTGCTATGTCTACAGTAGAATAACATGTGTGTGTGTGCGTGTATATATAACTGAAATAAACATCCAATTACATAAGTGACTATACAAATCATTCACACACACCTCAATAAACAATTGCATGCATTCTAAAGTAGGAGAAACGATCGTCTAGTCATCTACTTCTTGTGACGCTCCCGCCACTGCTATGTGGCTCGATCCCTCGTCTGGGTCAGGAAGAAGACAGTTCCTCATGTCAATGATCCATTTGTACATCTTGTAGCTTGTGTACGCGTGGCCGCGTACTTGACATGTTGTTCATCCAGTCTCTTATGCCACACACTGTGCCAGGCGTTCTTGTCTTTATTGCTCTCTTGCTTCATCTTCGCGTAGTAGGGGTCGATGATCGCCGAGGTGAGGTCAACCAGGGAGTTCAGTTAGCTTTTGTCGGTGCCCCAGACCTTATGGCGGTGCTGGATGTTGACTAGATTCGGGCATTTCAAGTCTGGAACCTTGAGCGCTTTTAGATCGTTGGTGGTGTCCACCGTAGCGAAACTGTAGTCGGAGCTCTTGATAAAACTGGAGAAACGCTCGCAAGGCCTTGTGGCAAGGTGGAAGTGGTAGACGAGGACGTCATGTCGCATGCACAACTGGGCGATGGCAACCTTCTGATCGTGCCCGGCACGACCGATGGTGTACTCGAGGTCGAAGCTGACCACTCGGTACTTGTCCTCGACAAGGAACTGCTTCATAGTTTGGATGGAGCTCTCCACCGAGACCGGATCGTTCATGTAAAGCACCGAGAGGGCCTTCCCTCTCACATGGGTGTCCACTACGTGATGCGTGGTGAACTGCCCGCCGTTGTCATCATCGGTCGCTGGGAGCGCCATTGGAGTCGTGGGGAGCGCCATTGGAACCGCTGGATGTCCTCTCTGTATGTGTCCTCGTGGGTGTGCTTATTGTGACGTGTGAGACGAGAGATGTAGGTAAATGGCCGCATGAATAAAAGGGGGCCGGGCGGCGTGGATTCTTGGCGTGTCCGCATGGCAGTTTTTGCAGCGGGTAACTGCATCATCGCGCCGCGCCCGGTGCACCCGCTTGCACACGAACATGCATGATCGTGCGTCAGCCCAAAACACTGGCAGGGCACGTGGAGGGACGAGGACAGAGCACCTAGAGGGATGCGAAAGCAGAGCGCGCGGCGGCGGGACATGAGCAGAGCGCACGGCGGCGGGACGCGAGTAGAGCGCGCCGCGGCCGCCTGAACCACAAGCAACCACACGCATGGAGCAGTTGAACACGCAACAAATGGTCGCCTACAAGCCAGTCGACAGTTGCGTCGCTGCGTAGAGAGCAGCCGTGTGGTACCACCTCCGTCTAGTCTATAGTATCCTTTATATTCCGTGCCATACTTTGCCCTCAAATTTAACCAACAAAATGATAATGCATGTTTTAAAAATTATATAATTGGAAACTATGTTCAAATACAAATACAACTATATAATCTTTGGCGACATGCATTCGTATTTTATTAGTTAAATCATACTTATAAACCAGGACAGTGGTATAGTAGGTAATTAAATTGCAAACGTTTTTTTATTAACCGTATGTGTACGTGTCCTTTCGTCCTCCTCCCGCACGTCTTGTCACCATGCTGCCGCAGACAACTTACGACGCAAGCTTGCGCAGCGCGCGGGGGCGTTCTTTTTGCCAAATGGTGGCGCCAATGAATCGTCGGTGAGCCCGTTCCCGCGCAACCTCGCAGGTTCCCGCGCAAGCTTCCCGCCCGACTCGGTGAAATCCCCCAAAATCCCAATGCTTACCGGCTAGCTATAAAAACCCTCATGGCCGGCGAGTCCTGCGTCACATTTTCCCCTCCATCCCTGTAGCTTATCTCGTTTGCTTCTCCCACATTCTCCAATGGCACCGGTCCGTGGTCGCCGCTCAGCCACTCCGTCGTCATTAGAGGACAGCTCCAGCTAGGAGGCTACACCGCGGCGGCGGTGCAGTCCCCGGCGTAGTGTAGTGCGCGTGGCGTCCCTGTTGGGTGTGCGCGGAACACCCACCACACGCTCCGCCGCCGGTGCCCGTCGGCAGCTGTTGTCGGCCGCCATTGCCGCCACACCACCATCGAAAGCCAGGGCCATCGCCCGCTCCGCCGCGGCCCGAAGGCGGGAGATGGTCGTCGTGGCCGCCACCCCACTGCCGGCCACTATGGCCATCACCCGCTCCGCCACCGCGGCCCGAAGGTGGGAGGTGGTGGTCGTGGCCGCCACCCCGTCATCGGCCGCCGTGGCCGCCAGCCTATCGTCGACCGTCGGGGTTATCACCCGCTCCGCCATCGCCGCCCGAAGGCGGGAGGCGGAGGTGGATGCCCGCACGTGCGATAGCGACCTTGCGCGCTACACCGAGTTCCTACAGGAGGAGGAGCGCCTCATTAAGCACACAAAGAGACTTACCGCCGCAGTGGCAGTGGCACACACCGTCTCAGAGGCGAGGAATCAGGAGATCTATGCGGAGAACCACTGCTTTGAGAGGGTTCGTCTGGAGCGGCAGAGGGCGTTCGAGGCGAGCGTTGCTGAAGCTGCATTAGCGATAGGCACCGCATTGCGGTTGCCTAGCTCGTCGGTAGGCTCCTCCTCCTCCTCCGCCTCTTGCTGAGCGTGCTCGGCAGAGGAGAGGCAGCCGAAAGTAGTACAAAGCCCCTCCGCAATAGTAGTAGTAGTATTTAGGGGCCATTTTGTTCAGTTCATTTGATTATACATGTGGTGGAACTGTACAACGTACTTAAAATTAGCTAGTATATATAGTTGAACTAGCTATTTCAGTACGTGGTTGGCAACAATTGGGGGAAAAGTTTGGTTGGTTCAGCTGTTGAGTTGAACTGTTTGTATAAATTAAGAACGATTGTTTAATCTATGAATGAAATCTATGCTTAATTACTGAATTTTAGTTGCAAAAATTAGATAATGCTAGTGATTTTTAGCTTCATATTTTGACAAATCACAGTGTTACAAGGATTGACAAATCTTACCGAATTTTCTGTACGTGGTTTCACATGGGTCATCCAAAACAACTATTTACGTTGAAGGGATGCACAAATTTTGCGCTGCTCTCACTTTGCATACATGTGTTCTATCTAAAACGTTTGCGATCAAGAGCTGCAGAAATCCTACTCGGCACATTTTTCTCTTGGCTTCCTGAGGAAGCTGTCAGTTTGCATACGGGTGTTCTAACTAAAACGTTTGTGATGAGTGTTTTATATTTAAAAAGTGAATTAAACTGCGGCCTCGGTCAGCCCGCATACTGGACGACGCTCGCACGCCTCCCGTTCAGTCATGGTCAAGCAGCTGTCCGCGCGGCACCTCCTACAACCATTAAAACCAAGACACTGCTACCTCTTGAGCACTGCGTTGGTTTTCCTCTAAGAGGAAGGGGTGATGCAGCAAAGTAGTGTAAGTATTTCCCTCCGTTTTTGAGAATCAAGGTATCAATCCAGTAGGAGGCTACGCGCGAGTCCCTCGTACCTGCACAAAACAAATAAATCCTCGCAACCAACGCAAATAGGGGCTGTCAATCCCTATAAGGCCACTTATGAGAGTGAGATCTGATAAATATGATAAGATAATAGTTTTGGTATTTTTATGATAAAGATGCAAAGTAAAATAAAGGCAAAGTAAATAGCAAAGGAAATAACTAAGTAGTAGGAGATTAATATGATAAAGATAGACCCGGGGGGCCATAGGTTTCACTAGTGGCTTCTCTCAAGAGCATAAGTATTCTACGGTGGGTGAACAAATTACTATTGAGCAATTGACAGAATTGAGCATATTATGAGAATATCTCGGTATGATCATGTATATAGGCATCACGTCCGAGACAAGTAGACCGACTCCTGCCTGCATCTACTACTATTACTCCACTTATCGACCGCTATCCAGCATGCATCTAGAGTATTAAGTTAAAAACAGAGTAATGCCTTAAGCAAGACGACATGATGTAGAGGGATAGACTCATGCAATATGAAGAAAACCCCATCTTGTTATCCTCGATGGCAACAATACAATACGTGCCTTGCTGCCCTTACTGTCACCGGGGGAAGGACACCGCAAGATTGAACCCAAAACTAAGCACTTCTCCCATTGCAAGAAAGATCAATCTAGTAGGCCAAAGAAAACTGATAATTCGAAGAGACTTGGAAAGATAACCAATCATACATAAAAGAATTCAGAGAATATTCAAATATTATTCATAGATAGACTTAATCATAAACCCACAATTCATCGGTCGCAACAAACACACCACAAAAAGAAGATTACATCGAATAGTTCTCCACAAGAGAGGGGGAGAACATTGTATTGAGATCCAAAAAGAGAGAAGAAGCCATCTAGCTACTAACTATGGACCCGTAGGTCTGAGGTAAACTACACACACTTCATCGGAGGGGCTATGGTGTTGATGTAGAAGCCCTCCGTGATCGATGCCCCCTCCGGCGGAGCTCCGGAACAAGCCCCAAGATGGGATCTCGTGGATACAGAAAGTTGCGGCGGTGGAATTAGGGTTTTGGCCCTGTATCTGATTGTTTGGGGGTACGTGGATATATATAGGAGGAAGGAGTACGTCGGTGGAGCAACAGGGGGCCCATGAGGGTGGAGGGCGCGCCTAGGGTAGGCAGGCGCGCCCCCCTACCTCGTGGCCTCCTGTTTCTTTTCTTGACGTAGGGTCCAAGTCTCTCTGGTCTTATTCATTGAGAAAATCACGTTTCCGAAGGTTTCATTCCGTTTGGACTCCGTTTGATATTCCTTTTCTTCAAAACCCTAAAACAGGCAAACAACAGCAATTTTGGGTTGGGCCTCCGGTTAATAGGTTAGTCCCAAAAATAATATAAAAGTGGATAATAAAGCCCAATAATGTCCAAAACAGTAGATAATATAGCATGGAGCAATAAAAAATTATAGATATGTTGGAGACGTATCAAGCATCCCCAAGCTTAATTCCTGCTTGTCCTCGAGTAGGTAAATGATAAAAACAGAATTTTTGATGCGGAGTGCTACTTGGCATAATTTTAATGTAATTCTTCTTAATTGTGGTATGAATATTCAGATCCGAAAGATTCAAGACAAAAGTTCATATTGACATAAAAATAATAATACTTCAAGCATACTAACAAAGCAATTATGTCTTCTCAAAATAACATGGCTAAAGAAAGTTATCCCTACAAAATCATATAGTCTGGCTATGCTCTATCTTCACCACACAAAATATTTAAATCATGCACAACCCTGATGACAAGCCAATCAATTGTTTCATACTTTTGACATTCTCAAAACTTTTTCAATTTTCACGCAGTACGTGAGCGTGAGCCATGGATATAGCACTATAGGTGGAATAGAGTGGTGGTTGTGGAGAAGACAAAAAGGGAGAAGATAGTCTCACATCAACTAGGCGTATCAACGGGCTATGGAGATGCCCATCAATAGATATCAATATGAGTGAGTAGGGATTGCCATGCAACGAATGCACTAGAGCTATAAGTATATGAAAGCTCAAAAAGAAACTAAGTGGGTGTGCATCCAACTTGCTTGCTCATGAAGACCTAGGGCAATTTGAGGAAGCCCATCATTGGAATATACAAGCCAAGTTCCATAATGAAAGATTCCCACTAGTATATGAAAGTGATAACATGAGAGACTCTGTACTATGAAGATCATGGTGCTACTTTGTAGCACAAGTGTGGTAAAAGGATAGTAACATTGTCCCTTCTCTCTTTTTCTCTCATTTTTTTATTTGGGCCTTTTCTCTTTTTTATGGCCTCTTTTCTTTCTCTTCTTTTTTATTTGGGCTTCTTTGGCCTCTTTTATTTATTTTTCGTCCGGAGTCTCATCCCGACTTGTGGGGGAATCATAGTCTCCATCATCCTTTCCTCACTGGGACAATGCTCTAATAATGATGATCATCACACTTTTATTTTTCTTACAACTCAACAATTACAACTCAATACTTAGAACAAAATATGACTCTATATGAATGCCTCCGGCGGTGTACTGGGATATGCAATGATGCATGAGTGACACGTATGAAAGAATTATGAACGGTGGCTTTGCCACAAATACGATGTCAACTACATGATCATGCTAAGCAATATGACAATGATGGAGTGTGTCATAATAAACGGAACGGTAGAAAGTTGCATGGCAATATATCTCGGAATGGCTATGGAAATGCCATAATAGGTAGGTATGGTGGCTGTTTTGAGGAAGGTATATGGTGGGTGTATGATACCGGCGAAAGGTGCGCGGTATTAGAGAGGCTAGCAAAGGTTGAAGGGTGAGAGTGCGTATAATCCATGGACTCAACATTAGTCATAAAGAACTCATATACTTATTGCAAAAATCTACAAGTTATCAAAGCAAAGTATTACGCGCATGCTCCTAGGGGGATAGATTGGTAGGAAAAGACCATCGCTCGTCCCCGACCGCCACTCATAAGGAAGGCAATCAAAAAATAAATCATGCTCCGACTTCATCACATAACGGTTCACCATACGTGCATGCTACGGGAATCACAAACTTCAACACAAGTATTTCTCAAATTCACAACTACTCAACTAGCACAACTATAATATCACCATCTTTATATCTCAAAACAATTATCAAGTATCAAACTTGTCATAGTATTCAACACACTCATAAGAAAGTTTTATTATTAATATTGTATACCAAGCATATTAGGATTTTAAGCAAATTACCATGCTATAAAGACTCTCAAAATAATCTAAGTGAAGCATGAGAGATCAATAGTTTCTATAAAACAAATCCACCACTGTGCTCTAAAAGATATAAGTCAAGTAGTAGAGCAAAATTATATAACTCAAAAGATATAAGCGAAGCACATAGAGTATTATAACAAATTCCAAATCATATATGGCTCTCTCAAAAGGTGTGTACAGCAAGGATTATTGTGTTAAACTAACAAGCAAAGACTCAAATAATGCAAGACGCTCCAAGCAAAACACATATCATGTGGCGAATAAAAATGTAGCTCCAAGTAAAGTTACCGATAGAAGTAGACGAAAGAGGGGATGCCTTCCGGGGCATCCCCAAGCTTTGGCTCTTAGGTGTCCTTAGATTATCTTGGGGGTGTCATGGACCACCCCAAGCTTAGGCTCTTGCCACTCCTTGTTCCATAATCCATCAAATCTTTACCCAAAACTTGAAAACTCCACAACACAAAACTTAAAGTAGAAAATCTCGTCAGCTCCATTAGCGAAAGAAAATAAAAGACCACTTCAAGGTACTGTAATGAACTCATTATTTAGTTATATTGGTGTTATACCTACTGTATTCCTACTTCTATATGGTTTATAAACTATTTTACTAGCCATAGATTCATCAAAATAAGCAAACAACACATGAAAAACAGAATCTGTTAAAAACAGAACAGTCTGTAGTAATCTGTAGCTAGCGCAAGATCTGGAACCCAAAAAATTCTAAAATAAATTGCTGGACGTGAGGAATATATCTATTAATCATCTTAAAAAATAATTAACTAAATATCACTTTCCAAATAAAAATGGCAGTAGTTCTTGTGAGCGCTAAAGTTTCTGTTTTTTACAGCAAGTTCAACAAGACTTTCCCCAAGTCTTCCCAACGGTTCTACTTGGCACAAACACTAATTAAACACAAAAAACACAACCAAAACAGAGGCTAGAGAAATTATTTATTACTAAACAGGAGCAAATAGCAAGGAATAAAAATAAAATTGGGTTGCCTCCCAACAAGCGCTATCGTTTAACGCCCCTAGCTAGGCATAACAAGCAAGAATAGATCTAGGTATTGCCATCTTTAGTAGGAAATTTTTCAATGAGGCATCTACCATCTTTAGAATTTCTTTCTTTTTATTAATTATCAAACTTTTAGGCACAAGATCGAAAAATTCATTTGTAACAAATGGTTAGCAAAAAGATTGGGATGAATACTTATAGATTTGAGATCCGCATTTTCCTTACTAGATGATTCACCCTTATTTTTAGGAACGTACATAAGCTTGGCAACTTTAGTGGAAGGACTTGGAGTATTCTTTATGGAAGAAAAAGCGGTTCCCAAGTTGGTAATAATATTCTCAAGTTTATCGATCCTAACGGAATCGTGATTTATTTTCTCATTAACTATGGGTTCCTTTTCTTTAATATCTTTCAAAGTAACTCCTACTTTAGATCCATATTGAGATATTCGGCTGTGGATCTTTTTATCCAAATTTTCAATTAATTCTATGGTAGCAACCTTATTTTCAATAATTTCAAGCCTTTGTGTTACATGCTCCAAAGTTAATATAGTTCCATTAACCAAGAGAGGGGGTGAGCCAAATAAATCTAACATAGCATTATAAGAATCAAAAGTATGGCTACCTAAAAAGTTCCCTCCGGTAATAGTATCAAGAACATAATGGTGCCAAGGAGTAATGCCTACATAAAAATTGCGAAGGAGAACGGAAGTAGATTGCTTCCTAGTAGATCTATTTTGAGCATTACAAATTCTATACCAAGCATCTTTTAGATTTTCTCCCTCCCTTTGCTTAAAATTTAGAATTTCATTTTCGGGAGACAACGGAGAAGATAAGGGGCTAGCCATAACGACAAGCAAACAAACTAACACACAAGCAAACAAAAAGCAAGCGGACAACAAAGGCAAATAGAGAGGGAGGATAGAGAGAGAGGGCGAATAAAATGGCAAGGGTGAAGTGCGGGGAGAGGAAAACGAGAGGCAAATGGCAAATAATGTAATGCGGGAGATAAGGGTATGTGATGGGTACTTGGTATGTTGACTTTTGCATAGACCTCCCCGGCAACGGTGCCAGAAATCCTTCTTGCTACCTCTTGAGCACTGCGTTGGCTTTCCCCGCAGAGGAAGGGATGATCATCAAAGTAGCATAAGTATTTCCCTCAGTTTTTGAGAACCAAGGTATCAATCCAGTAGGAGGCTACGCGCGAGTACCTCGTACCTGCACAAAACAAATAAATCCTCGCAACCAACGCAAATAGGGGTTGTCAATCCCTATAAGGCCACTTACGAGAGTGAGATCTGATAGATATGATAAGATAATATTTTTGGTATTTTTATGATAAAGATGCAAAGTAAAATAAAGGCAAAGTAAATAACTAAGTAGTAGGAGATTAATATGATAAAGATAGACCCGGGGGCCATAGGTTTCACTAGTGGCTTCTCTCAAGAGCATAAGTATTCTACGGTGGGTGAACAAATTACTGTTGAGAAATTGACAGAATTGAGCATAGTTATGAGAATATCTAGGTATGATCATGTATATAGGCATCACGTCCGAGACAAGTAGAGCGACTCCTGCCTGCATCTACTACTAGTACTCCACTCATAGACCGCTATCCAGCATGCATCTAGAGTATTAAGTTAAAAACAGAATAACGCCTTAAGCAAGATGACATGATGTAGAGGGATAGACTCAAGCAATATGAAGAAAACCCCATCTTGTTATCCTCGATGGCAACAATACAATACATGCCTTGCTGCCCTTACTGACACCAGGAAAGGACACCGCAAGATTGAACCCAAAACTAAGCACTTCTCCCATTGCAAGAAAGATCAATCTAGTAGGCCAAAGCAAACTGATAATTCGAAGAGACTTGCAAAGATAACCAATCATACATAAAAGAATTCAAAGAAGATTCAAATATTATTCATAGATAGACTTGATCATAAACCCACAATTCATCGCTCTCAACAAACACGCCGCAAAAAGAAGATTACATCGAATAGTTCTCCACAAGAGAGGGGGAGAACATTGTATTGAGATCAAAAAAGAGAGAAGAAGCCATCTAGCTACTAACTATGGACCCGTAGGTCCGAGGTAAACTACTCACACTTCATCGGAGGGGCTATGGTGTTGATGTAGAAGCCCTCCGTGATCGATGCCTCCTCCGACGGAGCTCCGGAACAGACCCCAAGATGGGATCTTGTAGATACAGAAAGTTGCGGCGGTGGAATTAGGGTTTTGGCTCCGTATCTGATCGTTTGGGGGTACGTGGATATATATAGGAGGAAGGAGTACGTCGGTGGAGCAACAGGGGGCCCACGAGGGTGGAGGGCGTGCCTAGGGTAGGCAGGCGTGCCCCCCTACCTCGTGGCCTCCTGTTTCTTTTCTTGACGTAGGGTCCAAGTCTCTCTGGTCTTATTCGTTGAGAAAATCACGTTCCCGAAGGTTTCATTCCGTTTGGACTCCGTTTGATATTCCTTTCTTCGAAACCCTAAAACAGGCAAAAAAACAGCAATTCTGGGATGGGCCTCCGGTTAATAGGTTAGTCCCAAAAATAATATAAAAGTATAGATTAGTCCCAATAATGTCCAAAATAGTAGATAATATAGCATGGAGCAATAAAAATTATAGATACGTTGGAGACGTATCAGACACGTGGCGTCACGTGAATGGTTAACAGAATTTTGGATTTACTGGAATTTAAAAATCATGCATCTCAATGTTTTGCCGGCAATCAACGGTGCCCTGGTGTTTGAAATTCATTCCCATTTCTTGCATGGGACCTAAGCATGCACCCAAGGACACATATTTGATTTTTCAACCAATTTATATGCACTGGAGCATGTGATAGTTCAAATTTGAATTATGCACATAAATGCATTGAAAACTCGGTTAATGAATAAAAATGTCCAAACGAACCCCGAGAAATCACAAAAATTCACACAACACTCCTGTTGTTCTATGTTCACACCAAAAATTGAAAGCAATAAGAGGCAATGGATAGTTTCGTCCACAAAGGTGGGTCGTTCCCTACCGAAAACCATCATGCTTGTTGTGAGAAGCTCTGGTTTGTGAGAAGCATATACCCAAACCTGCCCCAAATGGGACAAAAATTGTACCACGGCATGTTGATGCCGGTCCATGATAGCATGCCAAGTTTCATGAATTTCAGACGATTTTTGGATTTACTAGAATTTAAAAACCATGCATCTCAATGTTTTGCTGGCAATCAACGGTGCCCCGGTGTTTGAAATTCATTCCCATTTCTTGCATGGGACCTAAGCATGCACCCAAGGACACATATTTGATTTTTCAACCAATTTATATGCACTGGAGTATGTGCATGTAGTTCAAATTTCAATTATGCACATAAATGCATTGAAAACTCAGTTAATGCATAAAAATGTTCAAACGAACCCCGAAAAATCACAAAAATTCACACAACACTCCTGTTGTTCTATGTTGACACGAGAAATTGAAAGCAATAAGAGGCAATGGATATCGTTTCGTCCACAAAGGTGGGACGTTCCCTACCGAAAACCATCATGCTTGTTGTGAGAAGCTCTGGTTTGTGAGAAGCATATACCCAAACCTGCCCCAAATGGGACAAAATTTGTACCACGGCATGTTGATGCCGTTCCATGATAGCATGCCAAGTTTCATGAATTTCAGACGAGTTTTGGATTTACTAGAATTTAAAAACTAGGCATCTCAATGTTTTGCCAGCAATCAACGGTGCCCCGGTGTTTGAAATTCATTCCCATTTCTTGCATGGGACCTAAGCATGCACCCAAGGACACATATTTGATTTTTCAACCAATTTATATGCACTGGAGCATGTGCATGTAGTACTAATTTGAATTATGCACATAAAATGCATTGAAAACTCAGTTAATGCATAAAAATGTCCAAACGAACCCCGAAAAATCACAAAAAATCACACAACACTTTTGTTGTTCTATGTTGACATCAGAAAGAAATTTGAAAGCAATAAGAGGCAATGGATATCATTTCGTCCCCAAAGGTGGGACGTTCCCTACCGAAAACCATCATGCTTGTTGTGAGAAGCTCCGGTTTGTGAGAAGCATATACCCAAACCTGCCCCAAATAGGAAAAAATTTGTACCACGACATGTTGATGCCGCTCCATGATAGCATGCCAGGTTTCATGAATTTCAGACGAGTTTTGGATTTGCTAGAATTTAAAAACTAGGCATCTCAATGTTTTGCCGGCAATCAACGGTGCCCTGGTGTTTGAAGTTCATTCTCATTTCTTGCATGGGACCTAAGCATGCACCCAAGGACACATATTTGATTTTTCAACCAATTTATATGCACTGGAGCATGTGCATGTAGTACAAATTTGAATTATGCACATAAAATGCATTGAAAACTCAGTTAATGCATAAAAATGTCCAAACGAACCCCGAAAAATCACAAAAAATCACACAACACTTTTGTTGTTCTATGTTGACACCGGAAAGAAATTTGAAAGCAATAAGAGGCAATGGATATCATTTCGTCCCCAAAGGTGGGACGTTCCCTACCGAAAACCATCATGCTTGTTGTGAGAAGCTCCGGTTTGTGAGAAGCATATACCCAAACCTGCCCCAAATAGGAAAAAATTTGTACCACGACATGTTGATGCCGCTCCATGATAGCATGCCAGGTTTCATGAATTTCAGACGAGTTTTGGATTTGCTAGAATTTAAAAACTAGGCATCTCAATGTTTTGCCGGCAATCAACGGTGCCCTGGTGTTTGAAGTTCATTCTCATTTCTTGCATGGGACCTAAGCATGCACCCAAGGACACAGATTTGATTTTCAACCAATTTATATGCACTGGAGCATGTGCATGTAGTTCAAATTTGAATTGTTCACCTGAAATGGCTAGAAAACCAATTTAATGTATAAAATATTCAAACGAACCCTCAATAATTCCAATTCTTTTACGACACATATATAGTTGTATGTTCACTCCAGATAAAAGGTCTAGCAATTCAAACACCGTCCATTGCCGTTGTGACCCAATTATGTAATTCAAATCAAGATGAAAAATCAAGTAGATCGCACACAGTTTATTATCAGCAACCGTGTGAGATGTAGTACAAAATATCTTAGAGCACCATCGGTGTATAGTACGCCTATGGCTTACGTGAGAAGGTGTGTCGGCTACAGTCCACAACCGGCGTCTCAAGGACACTAGCTCGCTCCCCAAATATCATTTCATTGTTCAATCATCGTCGGTGAAAGATGGGCACGTGGACCCGCGTCATGAGGGCAACTTCGGTGGCCCACTCCGGCGAGAGCGCGGCTGCAACCGCCATGCGCGTGCTAACAAGGTGCATGAGCGCGGCCGCAATTTGTGAACGGGCCGCAAAGACAGCCCAAATGGCCGCTGTTGCTTCTCAGGTGGCGACAGCAACATCTGCCTCGGGGATAGCAACTGGCGAGAGCGGCACACCAGCTGTCCGTTCCGCAGCGGCGGCCTTAGCCCTGATGGAGGCTGATATGTCTACAATGTATCTATAATTTTTGATTGTTCTGTGCTATTATATTATCTGTTTTGGATGTTTATGGGCTTTATTATACACTTTTATATCATTTTTGGGACTAACCTATTAACTGGAGGCCCGGTCCAAATTGTTGTTTTCTTGCCTATTTCAGTGTTTCGAAGAAAAGGAATATCAAATGGAGTCCAAACGGAATGAAACCTTCGGGAGAGTTATTTTTGGAACGGAAGCAATCCAGGAGACTTGGAGTAGACGTCAGGGAAGCTTCGAGGTGGTCACGAGGCAGGGAGGCGCGCTTGCCCCCTGGGCGCGCCTCCCACCCTCGTGGGCCCCTCGTGGCTCCCCTAACCGACTTCTTTTGCCTATATATGTCCATATACCCTAAAAACATGGAGGAACACAATAGATCGGGAGTTCCGCCGCCAGAAGCCTCCGTAGCCACCGAAAACCAATCTAGACCCGTTCCGGCACCCTGTCGGAGGGGGGAATCCCTCTCCGGTGGCCATCTTCATCATCCCGGTGCTCTCCATGATGAGGAGGGAGTAGTTCACCCTCTGGGCTGAGGGTATGTACCAGTAGCTATGTGTTTGATCTCTCTCTCTCGTGTTCTTGAGTCGACACGATCTTGATGTATCGCGAGCTTTGCTATTATATTTGGATCTTATGATGTTTCTCCCCCTCTACTCTCTTGTGATGAATTTAGTTTTCCCTTTGAAGTTATCTTATCGGATTGAGTCTTTAAGGATTGGAGAACACTTGATGTATGTCTTGCATGTGCTTATCTGTGGTGACAATGGGATATCACGTGATCCACTTGATGTATGTTTTGGTGATGAACTTGCGAGTTCCGTGACCTCGTGAACTTATGCATAGGGGTTGGCACACGTTTTCGTCTTGACTCTCCGGTAGAAACTTTGGGGCACTCTTTGAAGTTCTTTGTGTTGGTTGAATAGATGAATATGAGATTGTGTTATGCATATCGTATAATCATACCCGCGGATACTGTTGGGGATCATAGCAGAAATTTAAAATTTTCTACGCATCACCAAGATCAATCTATGGAGTAATCTAGCAACGAGGGGAAGGAGAGTGCATCTACATACCCTTGTAGATCGCTAAGTGGAAGCGTTCAAGTGAACGGGGTTGATGGAGTCGTACTCGTCGTGATTCAAATCACCGATGATCCTAGTGCCGAATGGACGGCACCTCCGTGTTCAACACACAGACAGCCCGGTGACGTCTCCTACGCCTTGATCCAGCAAGGGGAGAAGGAGAGGTTGGGGAAGACTCCGTCCAGCAGCAGCACAATGGCATGGTGGTGGTGGAGGAGCGCGGGACTCCAGCAGGGCTTCGCCAAGCACTACGAGAGACGAGGAGGGAGAGGGGTCGGGCTGCGCCAACAGGGGAGGAACTTCATGTGTTGGGCTGCCCCTTTGCCTCCACTATATATAGGGGGAGAGGGAGGGCTGTGCCCCCACCTAGGGTTTCCTCCCTAGGGGTGGCGGCAGCCCTAGATCCCATCTAGGGTGGCGGCCACAAGGGGGAGAGGGGGAGGCGCACCTGAGGTGGGCCTTAGGGCCCATCTGCCCTAGGGTTTGCCCCCCTCCCCTCTTGGAGGTGCCTTGGGCCTTGGTGGGAGGCGCCCCAGCCCACCTAGGGGCTGGTACCTTCCCACTATTGGCCCATGTAGGCCTCCGGGGATGGTGGCCCCACCTAGTGGACCCCCGGACCCCTCCGGTGGTCCCGGTACACTACTGGTGATGCCCGGAACACTTCCGGTGGCCAAAACCATACTTACTATATATTAATCTTTACCTCCAAACCATTCCGGAACTTCTCTTGACGTCCGGGATCTCATCCGGGACTCCGAACAACATTCGGTAACCGCGTACATACTTTCCCTATAACCCTAGCGTCATCGAACCTTAAGTGTGTAGACCCTACGGGTTCGGGAGTCATGCAGACATGGCCGAGACAACTCTCCGGTCAATAACCAACAGCGGGATCTGGATACCCATGTTGGCTCCCACATGCTCCACGATGATCTCATCGGATGAACCACGATGTCAAGGATTTAATCAATCCCGTATACAATTCCCTTTGTCTAGCGGTATGATACTTGCCTGAGATTCGATCGTCGGTATCCCGATACCTTGTTCAATCTCGTTACCGGCAAGTCTCTTTACTCGTTCCGTAACACATCATCCCGTGATCAATTCCTTGGTCACATTGTGCACATTATGATGATGTCCTACCGAGTGGGCCCAGAGATACCTCTCCGTTTACACGGAGTGATAAATCCCAGTCTCGATTTGTGCCAACCCAACAGACACTTTCGGAGATACCTGTAGTGTACCTTTATAGCCACCCATTTACGTTGTGATGTTTGGCACACCCAAAGCACTCCTACGGTATCCGGGAGTTGCACAATCTCATGGTCTAAGGAAATGATACTTGACATTAGAAAAGCTTTAGCAAACGAACTACACGATCTTGTGCTAGGCTTAGGATTGGGTCTTGTCCATCACATCATTCTCCTAATGATGTGATCCCGTTATCAACGACATCCAATGTCCATGGTCAGGAAACTGTAACCATCTATTGATCAACGAGCTAGTCAACTAGAGGCTTACTAGGGACATGGTGTTGTCTATGTATCCACACATGTATCTGAGTTTCCTATCAATACAATTCTAGCATGGATAATAAACGATTATCATGAACAATGAAATATAATAATAATAACTAATTTATTATTGCCTCTAGGGCATATTTCCAACAGTCTCCCACTTGCACTAGAGTCAATAATCTAGTTCACATCGCCATGTGATTAACACTCACAGGTCACATCGCCATGTGACCAACATCCAAGAGTCTACTAGACTCAATGATCTAGTTCACATCACTATGTGATAAACACTCAAAGAGTTCTGGGTTTGATCATGTTATGCTTGTGAGAGAGGTTGTAGTCAACGGGTCTTGCCATATTCAGATCCCTATGTATTTCCCAAAACTTTATGTCATATCGTAGATGCTGCTACCACGTTCCACTTGGAGCTATTCCAAATTATTGCTCCATTATATGTATTCGGTATCTCTACTTAGAGCTATCTGGATAGGTGTTAAGCTTGCCTCGACGTAACTCTTTACGTCGAACTCTTTATCACCTCCATAACCGAGAAACATTTCCTTATTCCTCTAAGGACAATTTTGACCGCTATCTGGTGATCCAATCCAAGATCACCTTTGTACCCTCTTGCCATACATGTGGCAAGGCCCACATCAGGTGCGGTACTCAGCATGGCATACCGTATAGAGCCTATGACAAGAGCATAGGGGACGACCTTCGTCCTTCCTCTTTCTTCTGTCATGGTCAAGCTTTGAGTCTTACTCAACTTCACACCTTACAACTCAGGTAAGAACCCCTTCTTTGACTGATCTATTTTGAATTCCTTCAAAAACATGTCAAGGTGTGCGTTCTTTGAAAGTATCATCACGCGTCTTGATCTATCTGTATAGATCTTGATGCCCAATTTGTAAGCAGCTTTATCCAGGTCTTCCTTTGAAAAACACTTTTCAAACAACCGTTTATGCTTTCCAGAAATTCTACATTATTTCGAATCAGCAATATGTCATCCACATATACTTATCAGAAATGTTGTAGTTCTCCCACTCACTTTCTTGTAAATACAAGTTTCTAGCAAACATTGTATAAACCTAAAAGCTTTGATCACTCCATCAAAACATATATTCCGATTCCGAGATGCTTGCTCTAGTCCATAGAAGGATTGCTGGAGCCAGCATACCTTTTAGCATCCTTAGGATCGACAAAACTTTGATTGTATCACATACAACTCTTTCTTATGAAAACTGGTAAGAAAACTTGCTTTGACATCCATCTGTTAGATTTCATAATCGAAAAATACAGCTAATGCTAACATGATTCCGACGGACTTAAGCATCGCTACGAGTGAGAAATTCTCATCGTAGTCAACTCCTTGAACTTGTGAAAAGACTCTTTCCCACAAGTCGAGCTTCATAGACGGTAACATTACCGCCCACGTCCGTCTTCTTCTTAAAGATCCATTTATCTCAATGGCTTGCCGATCATCGGGCAAGTCCACCAAAGTCCATACTTTGTTCTGATATATGGATCCTATTTCGGATTTCATGGCTTCTAACCATTTGTCGGAATATGGGCCCACCATCGCTTCTCCATAGCTCATAGGTTCATTGTTGTCTAACAACATGATATCTAAGACAGGATTACCATACCACTTAGGAGTAGTACATATCCTTGTCGACCTACGAGGTTCGATAGCAACTTGATCTGAAGCTTCATGATCACTATCATTAACTTCCTATTCAACAGACGTAGGTGCCACAGAAAACATCTTTCTGTGTTGCATCATTCTCTGGTTGAAATAAAGGTTCAACAACCTCATCAAGTTCTATCTTCCTCCCACTCAATTCTTTCGAGAGAAACTCCTTCTCGAGAAAGGACCCGTTCTTAGCGACAAACAATTTGCCCTCGGATCTGAGATAGAAGGTATACCCAACTGTCACCTTTGGGGATCCTATGAAGATGTGTTTGTCCGCTTTGGGTTCGAGCTTCTCTGGCTGAAGCCTTAAGCATCGCAGCCCCAAACATTAAGAAACGACAACTTTGGTTTCTTGCCAAACCAATGTTCATACGATGTCGTCTCAACGGACTTAGATGGTGTCCTATCTAAAGTGAATGCAGCTGTCTCTAACGCATAACCTCAAAATGAAAACGGTAGATCGCTAAGAGACATCATAGATCGCACCATATCTCATAAGGTTCGATTACAACGTCCGGACACACCATTACTCTGTGGTGTTCCAGGTGGCTTCAACCGTGAAACAATTCCACAATATCTTAAGTGATTGCCAAACTCATAACTCAGAAAATCCCCTTTTGATCAGATCGTAGGAACATGATCTTTTTGTTATGATGATTCTTAACTTCACTCTGAAATCGCTTGAACTTTTCAAACGTTTCAGACTTGTGCTTCATTAAGTAAATATACCTATATCTACTCAAATCGTCAGTGAAGATGAGAAAATAGCGATATCCACCGCACGCTTCAATTCTCATTGGATCACATGCATCAGCATGTATGATTTCCAACAAGTCACTTGCCTGTTTCATTGTACCTGAAAACGGGGTCTTAGTCATCCTGCCCATGAGGCATGGCTCGCATGTGTCAAGCGATTCAAAATCAAGTGACTCCAAACATCCATCGACATGGAGTTTCTTCATGCATCTTACGCCAATAAGACCTAAGCGGCAGTGCCACAAGAAAGTGGTACTATCATTATTAACTCTACATCTTTTGGCATGAACATGTGTATTACCACGACCGAGATTCAATGAACCATTCACATAGGGTGCATGACCATGAAAGGTATTATTCATGTAATCATAATAACCATTATTCCCTAACTTAAATGAATAACCGTATTGCAATGAACATGATCTAATCATATTCATGCTCAACGTAGACACCTGATAACATTTATCTAGGTTCAATACTAATCCCGAAGGCAGATGGAGCGTGCGATGGTGATCTCATCAACTTTGGAAACACTTCCAACACACATCGTCACCTCACCCTCAGACAGTCTCCGTTTAGTCCGTAGCTTTTGCTTCAAGTCACCAATAATAGTAACTGAACCGGTATCCAATACCTAGGTGCTACCAGGAGTACTAGTGAGGTACACATTAATGACACGTATAAATTTTGTTGAAGTTGCCAGCCTTCTTATCTACCATGCATTTGGGGTAATCCCGCTACCAGTGACCGTTCCCTTTACAATAGAAGCACTTAGTCTCATGTTTGGGTTCAACCTTGGGTTCCTTCACTGGAGCGGCAACTGGTTTGCCATCCATGAAGTTTCCCTTCTAGCCCTTGCCCTTCTTGAAACCAGTGGTCTTGTTAAACCATCAACACTTGATGCTCCTTCTTGATTTCTACCTTTTGCGGTCTTAAGCACCGCGAACAGATTCGGGATCAACTCCATCCCTTGCATGTCACAGTTCATCATGAAGATCTAGTAGCTTGGTGATAGTGGCTAGAGAACTCTATCAATCACTATCTTATCTGGAAGTTTAACTCCCACTTGATTTAAGTGATTGTAGCACCCAGACATTCTGAGCACATGCTCACTAGCTGAGCTATTCTCCTCCATCTTGTTGGCAAAAGAACTTGTCAGAGGTCTCACACCTCTCAACACGGGCACGAGCCTGAAATCCCAATTTCAGCTCTTGGAACATCTCATATGTCTCATGCCGTTCAAAACGTCATTGGAATCCCGATTCTAAGCCGTAAAGTATGGTGCACTAAACTATTAAGTAGTCATCAGGACGTGTCTATTAGGTGTTCATAACATCCACAGACGACGTTGTAGGGGTTTCCACATCGAGCGGTGCATCCAAGACGTAAGCCTTCTGTGTAGCAGTGAGGACACTCCTCGGACTACGGACCTAGTCTGCATCATTGCTTACAATATCTTTCAATTTGGTCTTTCTCTAGGAACGTATTGAAATAGGGAGCTACAACGTGAGCTATTCATCTACAACATATTTGCAAAGACAATCTGGACTATGTTCATGATAATTGAGTTCATCTAATCAAATTATTTAATGAACTCCCACTCAGATAGACATCCCTCTAGTCATCTAAGTGAAACATGATCCGAATCGACTAGGCCGTGTCCGATCATCACGTGAGACGGACTAGTCATCAACGGTGAACATCTCATGTTGATCGTATCTTCTATACAACTCATGTTCGACCTTTCGGTCTTCTGTGTTCCGAGGCCATGTCTGTACATGCTAGGCTCGTCAAGTCAACCTAAGTGTATTGCGTGTGTAAATCTGGCTTACACCCGTTGGATTCGAACGTTAGAATCTATCACACACGATCATCACGTGGTGCTTCGAAACAACGAACCTTCACAACGGTGCACAGTTAGGGGGAACACTTTCCTTGAAATTATTGCGAGGGATCATCTTATTTAAGCCATCGTCGTTCTAAGCAAATAAGATGTAAAACATGATAAACATCACATGCAATCAAATAGTGACATGATATGGCCAATATCATTTTGCTCCTTTTGATCTCCATCTCCGGGGCTCCATGATCATCGTTGTCACCGGCATGACACCATGATCTCCATCATCGTGTCTTCTTGAAGTTGTCTCGTCATCTATTACTTCTACTACTATGGCTAACGCTTTAGCAATGAAGTAATGTAATTACATGACGTTTATGTTGACACGCAGGTCATAAATAAATTAAGACAACTCCTATGGCTCCTGCCGGTTGTCATACTCATCGACATGCAAGTCGTGATTCCTATTACAAGAACATGATCAATCTCATACATCACATATATCATTCATCACATCCTTTTGGCCATATCACATCACAAGGCATATGCTGCAAAAACAAGTTAGACGTCCTCTAATTGTTGTTGCAAGTTTTTACGTGGATGCTATAGGTTTCTAGCAAGAACGTTTCTTACCTACGCGAAAACCAAAATGTGATATGCCAATTTCTATTTACCCTTCATAAGGACCCTTTTGATCGAATCCGATCCGACTAAAGTGGGAGAGACAGACACCCGCTAGCCACCTTATGCAACTAGTGCATGTCAGTCCGTGGAACAGTCTCACGTAAGCATACGTGTAAGGTCGGTCCAGGCCGCTTCATCCCACGATGCCGCCGAATCAAGATAAGACTAGTAACGGCAAGTAAATTGACAATATCGACACCCACAACTACTTTGTGTTCTACTCGTGCATAGAAACTACGCATAGACCTAGCTCATGATGCCACTGTTGGGGATCGTAGCAGAAAGTTAAAATTTTGTACGCATCACCAAGATCAATCTATGGAGTAATCTAGCAACGAGGGGAAGGAGAGTGCATCTACATACCCTTGTAGATCGCTAAGCGGAAGCGTTCAAGTGAACGGGGTTGATGGAGTCGTACTCGTCGTGATCCAAATCACCGATGATCCTAGTGTCGAACGGACGGCACCTCCGCGTTCAACACACGTACAGCCCGGTGACGTCTCCTACGCCTTGATCCAACAAGGGGAGAAGGAGAGGTTGGGGAAGACTCCATCCAGTAGCAGCACGACGGCATGGTGGTGGTGGAGGAGCGCGGGACTCCAGCAGGGCTTCGCCAAGCACTACGAGAGACGAGGAGGGAGAGGGGTAGGGCTGCGCCAACAGGGGAGGAACTTCATGTGTTGGGCTGCCCCTTTGCCTCCACTATATATAGGGGAAGAGGGAGGGTTGCGCCCCCACCTAGGGTTTCCTCCCTAGGGGTGGCGGCAGCCCTAGATCCCATCTAGGGTGGCGGCCACAAGGGGGAGAGGGGGAGGCGCACCTGAGGTGGGCCTTAGGGCCCATCTGCCCTAGGGTTTGCCCCCCTCCCCTCTTGGAGGTGCCTTGGGCCTTGGTGGGAGGCGCCCCAGCCCACCTAGGGGCTGGTCCCTTCCCACTATTGGCCCATGTAGGCCTCCGGGGCTGGTGGACCCTCGGACCCCTCTGGTGGTCCCGGTACACTACCGGTGATGCCCAGAACACTTCCGGTGGCCAAAACCATACTTCCTATATATTAATCTTTACCTCCAGACCATTCCGGAACTTCTCGTGACGTCCGGGATCTCATCCGGGACTCCGAACAACATTCGGTAACCGCGTACATACTTTCCCTATAACCCTAGCGTCATCAAACCTTAAGTGTGTAGACCCTACAGGTTCGGGAGTCATGCAGACATGGCCGAGACAACTCTCCGGTCAATAACCAACAGCGGGATCTGGATACCCATGTTGGCTCCCACATGCTCCACGATGATCTCATCGGATGAACCACGATGTCAAGGATTTAATCAATCCCGTATACAATTCCCTTTGTCTAGCGGTATGATATTTGCCCGAGATTCGATCGTCGGTATCCCGATACCTTGTTCAATCTCGTTACTGGCAAGTCTCTTTACTCGTTCTGTAACACGTCATCCCGTGATCAACTCCTTGGTCACAGTGTGCACATTATGATGATGTCCTATCGAGTGGGCCCAGAGATACCTCTCTGTTTACACGGAGTGACAAATCCCAGTCTTGATTCGTGCTAACCCAACAGAAACTTTCGGAGATACCTGTAGTGTACCTTTATAGCCACCCAGTTACGTTGTGACGTTTGGCACACCCAAAGCACTCCTACAGTATCCGGGAGTTGCACAATCTCATGGTCTAAGGAAATGATACTTGACATTAGAAAAGTTTTAGCAAACGAACTACACGATCTTGTGCTAGGCTTAGGATTGGGTCTTGTCCATCACATCATTCTCCTAATGATGTGATCCCGTTATCAACGACATCCAATGTCCATGGTCAGGAAACTGTAACCATCTATTGATCAACGAGCTAGTCAACTAGAGGCTTACTAGGGACATGGTGTTGTCTATGTATCCACACATGTATCTGAGTTTCCTATCAATACAATTCTAGCATGGATAATAAACGATTATCATGAACAATGAAATATAATAATAATAATAACTAATTTTTTATTGCCTCTAGGGCATATTTCCAACAGATACTTGAGGTGACATTGGAGTATCTAGGTGACATTAGGGTTTTGGTTGATTTGTGTCTTAAGGTGTTATTTTACTACGAACTCTAGGGTTGTTTATGACACTTATAGGAATAGCCCAATAGATTGATTGGAAAGAATAACTTTAAGGTGGTTTCGTACCCTACAATAATCCCTTCGTTTGTTCTCGGCTATTAGTGACTTTGAAGTGACTCTTTGTTGCATGTTGAGGGATAGTTATATGATCCAATTATGTTATTATTGTTGAGGGAACTTTCACTAGTGAAAGTATGAACCCTAGGCCTTATTTCAACGCATTGCATTACCGTTTGTGCTCACTTTTATCATTAGTTACCTTGCTGTTTTTATATTTTCAGATTACAAAAACCATTATCTACTATCCATATTGCAAAAACCATCATCCTGTGCCTCCCACGGATTGACAAACCTTAGGTCATCCACTTGAGGGAAATTTGCTACTGTCCTACAAACCTCTGCACTTGGAGGCCCAACAACGTCTACAAGAAGAAGGTTGTGTGGTAGACATCAAGCTCTTCTGTGGCGCCGTCGCCGGGGAGGTGAGTGCTTGAAGGTATATCTTTAGATCTTGCAATTGAATCTTTTAGTTTCTTGTTTTATCACTAGTTTAGTTTATAAAAGAAAATTACAAAAAAATGGAATTGAGTTTGCCTCATACGCTTCATCTTTTTAATTTCTTTCGTGAGAATGATGGAAAGGAAATTGTGCTCAAGTGCTAGAAGAAGAAGTCTCTAAAATGTTTGGCATTAAATCTTTGAATAATGAGCATGATTGCAATGTTGTTAGTATGAACTCCTTGAATATCCATAGCACTAATGATGATTGCACTAGTCATGATGAAAATGTCTCTTATAAGCATGTCAACTTTTGTGGAGTGCATAGAGTTTGCAAGTACACACCAAATAGGGAAGTTGCAAGAGGCATAAGTATTTAGAAACCAAATGGTTGCAAGAGAGGCTAGATGTTTGTGCTGAAAATTTAAAATTCCTTTGCCATACTTCTGAACTTTCCAATGAACATGGTCACTTAAATCTGAAATGCAAATTGTTTCATGATCGTATCGTGTCCAAAAATTATGATGATTTGATTTCCCTTTCACATCATAATGAACTTAGTTTGCTTTTGGGTTATGAATAAATGAAACGTATAACTAAGCATATTCCAGAATATAACCATGAGAAATTCCTCGATATTGATCTAGAAGAAATTTTTATGTATTATGCGGTGAACTGCATTGAAAATCCTTATATTGCCAATTACATAAAGAAAAGAAAAGAAATAGAGGATGAAGAGAATACTAATGAAAGGGAAGAGGCTTCCCAATATCCTCCTATTATTTCTTATGATGAATCAGGTAACGAGGAGGAGCCTTCTATTCAACCAATCTCATTAATAAGGAGCTCCAAAAAGAGGATTGAACCCACACATAATGTGAAGAAGAAAAAGAAAAGACGGAGATGTAAAGGTGAAAAGGTATCCCTCCCAAATGATGTTTCCCCTATTACTCATTGTGATGATGATAATTGCTATACTATTGGTGCTATCCATACTATTAATGATGAGAGTGATTATGCTTATGATATGAAAAGAGCCAAGCTTGGGGATGCTATGTTTGATGAGAATGACATGTTTGAGAATATATTTGCTGCAATTAATGTTTGTCCCAAGCTTGGGGAAGCTATGTTTGATGAAGATGATATTTTTTGTCTCCCAAGTTTTGATGAGCAAATTTATTATGATGATAGCATGCCTCCTATTTGTGATGATTATATTGATGAAAGTGGGTTTGGAAGAGTGTCAACTTTAGGAAGTGATGATCCCACTATTTTGGAGGATGTTGAATCTTATTGTGATAATTATGAAAGTGGATTTGGAGAGGTCATGACTTTATTTAGTAATGATTCCACTATCTTGGAAGAGGTTTCAATTGATTATGATGAGAACAAAGTTGCTACTTATGATGATTATTGTGATGACACGTATGCTATAAAAAGTAGTGATGATTATATTTATAAAACTTGTCATGATTACGATTACCCTTTTTCTGAACTTTATTCTTTCAACGTGGAAACAATTTATAGTGTTCGAGTCTCTTATGATACTCCCACTATTCCAAACGAGAAATTTTTTGCTTATGTGGAGAGTAATAAAATTTCCATGCTTGTAGATCATGAAAATAATGATTTATGTGATAGTTATAATGTTGAATTAATTCACGATTCTACTGAAAATTATTATGAGGGAGGAACATATGCTTGTAGGAATTGCAATAATATCAAGTTTCCTCTCTATGTGCTTAAAGTTTTAAAGTTAGGCTTGTTTCGCCCTCCTATGCTAGTTGATTATTGTTCCCATAAGTTGTTTAATCACAAAATCCCTATGCATAATAATAGGTTTAGACTTAAATGTGCTAGTCATATTCTTCATGATGCTCTCTATGTTTCAATTCTTATCTTTTATGTGAGCATCATTGAAATCATCATGCCTAGCTAGGGGCGTTAAACGATTGCGCTTGTTGGGAGGCAACCCAATTTTATTTATGTTCCTTGCTTTTTGCTCCTATTTAATAATAAATAATTCATCTAGCCTCTGTTTAGATGTGGTTTTATGTTTTAATTAGTGTTTGTGCCAAGTAGAACCTTTGGGAAGACTTGGGGAAAGTCTTTGCGATCTTGCTGTAAAAAACAGAAACTTTAGCGCTCATGAGATTATCTACCATTTTTTAATAGAGAGTGATATTTAGTTAATTATTTTTGAAGATGATTAATAGATAAATTAATGACGTCCAGAAATTTATTTTAGAATTTTTGGGGTTCCAGAAGTATTCTAAACCTCCTGATTACTACAGACTGTTCTGTTTTTGACAGATTCTGTTTTCTATGTATTGTTTGCTTATTTTGATGAATCTGTGAGTAGTATCAGAGGGTATGAACCATATATAAGTTGGAATACAGTATATATTATACCAATATGAATTTAGAATTAATTCACAACAGTACCTAAGTGGTGATTTATTTTCTTATACTAACGGAGCTTACGAGTTTTCTGTTAAGTTTTGTGTTGTGAAGTTTTATAGTTTTGGGTAAAGATTCGACGGACTATGGAATAAGGAGTGGCAAGAGCCTAAGCTTGGGGATGCCCAAGGCACCCCAAGGAAATATTCAAGGACAACCAAGAGCCTAAGCTTGGGGATGCCCCGGAAGGCATCCCCTCTTTCGTCTTCGTTCATCGGTAACTTTACTTGGCGCTATATTTTTATTCACCACATGATATGTGTTTTGCTTGGTGCGTCATTTTATTTTCTTTTGTTTTGCTTGCTGTTTGAATAAAATACCAAGATCTAAAATTATTAAAAGTTAGAGAGTCTTCACATAGTTACATAATTATTCAACTACTCATTGTGCTTCGCTTATATCTTTCGGAGTAGTTTGTCATTTGCTCTAAGGCTTCACTTATATCTTTTTAGAGCACGACAGTGGTTTTATTTTGAAGAAATAGATGAACTCTCATGCTTCACTTATATTATTTTGAGAGTATTTAGAACAGCATGGTAATTTGCTTGGGTTATAAAATTAGTTCTACTATGATGGGCATTCAAGATGGATATAATAAAAACTTTCATATAAAGTGCATTGAATACTATGAGAAGTTTGATACTTGATGATTGTTTTGAGATATGAAGATGGTGATATTAGAGTCATGCTAGTTGAGTAGTTGTGAATTTGAGAAATACTTCTGTTGAAGTTTGTGATTCCCGTAGCATGCATGTATGATGAACCGTTATGTGATGAAGTCGGAGCATGATTTATTTATTGATTGTCTTCCTTATGAGTGGCGGTCGGGGACGAGTGATGGTCTTCTCCTATCAATCTATCCCCCTAGGAGCATGCGCGTAGTACTTTGTTTCGATAACTAATAGATTTTTGCAATAAGTATGTGAGTTCTTTATGACTAATGTTGAGTCCATGGATTATACGCACCCTCATCCTTCCACCATTGATAGCCTTTCTAGTACCGCGCAACTTTCGCCGGTACCATATACCTTCCTCAAAACAGCCACCATACCTACCTATTATGGCATTTCTATAGCCATTCCGAGATATATTGCCATGCAACTTTCCATTGTTCCGGTTGTTATGACACGCTTCATCATTGTCATATTACCATGCATGATCATGTAGTTGACATCGTATTTGTGGCAAAGCCACCATTCATAATTCTTTCATACATGTCACTCATGAGTCATTGCACATCCCGGTACACCGCCGGAGGCATTCATATAGAGTCATATTTTGTTCTAAGTATCGAGTTGTAATTCTTGAGTTGTAAGTAAATAAAAGTGTGATGATCATCATTATTAGAGCATTGTCCCATGTGAGGAAAGGATGGTGGAGACTATGATTCCCCCACAAGTCGGGATGAGACTCCGGACGAAAAATAAAAAAATAAAAAAAGAGAGAAAAAGAGACCATAAAAAAAGAGAAGGCCCAAAAAAACAAAAAAACATAAAAATGAGAGAAAAAGAGAGAAGGGGCAATGCTACTATCCTTTTACCACACTTGTGCTTCAAAGTAGCACCATGATCTTCATGATAGAGAGTCTCCTATGTTGTCACTTTCATATACTAGTGGGAATCTTTCATTATAGAACTTGGCTTGTATATTATAGTGATGGGCTTCCTCAAAATGCCCTAGGTCTTCGTGAGCAGGCGAGTTGGATGCACACCCACTTAGTTTTTTTTTGTTGAGCTTTCATACACTTATAGCTCTAGTGCATCCGTTGCATGGCAATCCCTACTCACTCACCTTGACATCTATCGATGGGCATCTCCATAGCCCATTGATACCCCTAGTTGATGTGAGACTATTTTCTCCTTTTTGTCTTCTCCACAACCACCATTCTATTCCACCTATAGTGTTATGTACATGGCTCACGCTCATGTATTGCGTGAAGATTGAAAAAGTTTGAGAACATCAAAAGTATGAAACAATTGCTTGGCTTGTCATCGGGGTTGTGCATGATTTAAATATTTTGTGTGATGAAGATGGAGCATAGCCAGACTATATGATTTTGTAGGGATAGCTTTCTTTGGCCATGTTATTTTGAGAAGGCATGATTACTTTGTTAGTATGCTTGAAGTATTATTGTTTTTATGTCAATATTAAACCTTTGTCTTGAATCTTTCGGATCTGAATATTCTTGCCACAATAAAGAGAATTACTTGGATAAATATGTGAGGTACCATTCCGCATCAAAAAATCCATTTTTATCATTTACCTACTCGAGGACGAGCAGGAATTAAGCTTGGGGATGTTGATACGTCTCGAACGTATCTATAATTTTTGTTTGTTCCATGCAATTATATTATCTGTTTTGGATGTTTATGGGCTTTATTATACACTTTTATATTATTTTTGGGACTAACCTATTAACTTGAGGCCCAGCCCAAATTGCTGTTTTCTTGCCTATTTCAGTGTTTCAAAGAAAAGGAATATCAAACGGAGTCCAAACGGAATGAAACCTTCGGGAGAGTTATTTTTGGAACGGAAGCAATCCAGGAGACTTGGAGTAGACGTCGGGGAAGCTTCGAGGTGGCCACGAGGCAGGGAGGCGCGCTTGCCCCCTGGGCGCGCCCCCCACCCTCGTGGGCCCCTCGTGGCTCCCTGACTGACTTCTTTCGCCTATATATGTCCATATACCCTAAAAACATTGAGGAACACAATAGATCGGGAGTTCCGCCGCCAGAAGCCTCCGTAGCCACCGAAAACCAATCTAGACCCATCCTGGCACCCTGCCAGAGGGGTGAATCCCTCTCCGGTGGCCATCTTCATCATCCCGGCGCTCTCCATGACGAGGAGGGAGTAGTTCACCCTCGGGGCTGAGGGTATGTACTAGTAGCTATGTGTTTGATCTCTCTCTCTCTCTCTCTCTCTCTCGTGTTCTTGAGTCGGCACGATCTTGATGTATCGCGAGCTTTGCTATTATATTTGGATCTTATGATGTTTCTCCCCCTCTACTCTCTTGTGATGAATTGAGTTTTCCCTTTGAAGTTATCTTATCGAATTGAGTCTTTAAGGATTTGAGAACACTTGATGTATGTCTTGCATGTGCTTATCTGTGGTGGCAATGGGATATCACGTGATCCACTTGATGTATGTTTTGGTAATCAACTTGCGAGTTCCATGACCTCGTGAACTTATGCATAGGGGTTGGCACACGTTTTCGTCTTGACTCTCCGGTAGAAACTTTGGGGCACTCTTTGAAGTTCTTTGTGTTGGTTGAATAGATGAATATGAGATTGTGTGATGCATATCGTATAATCATACCCGCGGATACTTGAGGTGACATTGGAGTATCTAGGTGACATTAGGGTTTTGGTTGATTTGTGTCTTAAGGTGTTATTTTACTACGAACTCTAGGGTTGTTTATGACACATATAGGAATAGCCCAATAGATTGATCGGGAAGAATAACTTTAAGGTGGTTTCGTACCCTACAACAATCCCTTCGTTTGTTCTCCGCTATTAGTGACTTTGAAGTGACTCTTTGTTGCATGTTGAGGGATAGTTATATGATCCAATTATGTTATTATTATTGAGGGAACTTGCACTAGTGAAAGTATGAACCCTAGGCCTTATTTCAACGCATTGCATTACCGTTTGTGCTCACTTTTATCATTAGTTACCTTGCTGTTTTTATATTTTCAGATTACAAAAACCATTATCTACTATCCATATTGCACTTGTATCACCATCTCTTCATCGAACTAGTGCACCTATACAATTTATCATTGTATTGGGTGTGTTGGGGACACAAGAGACTCTTTGTTATTTGGTTGCAGGGTTGTTTGAGAGAGACCATCTTCATCCTACGCCTCCCACGGATTGACAAACCTTAGGTCATCCACTTGAGGGAAATTTGCTACTGTCCTACAAACCTCTTCACTTGGAGGCCCAACAACGTCTATAAGAAGAAGGTTGTGTGGTAGACATCAGAGGCCGCCCACGACCATGTCGAGGCCACCCATGCCCAGCTCCTGGCGGTCACCGCACAAATCGAACGAAGCTTTTCTAACAACGGTCGGCAACCCACGGCCGAAGAGCTGGCAATTGTCGAGAGCGTTCGAGCTGCCGTCCGTTCCTCCGTCGCATACCTTGCAACGACGGAGCCTGTCCAAGCCCAGATCACGTCCGCCCACGCCCAGCTCGTGGCGGCCTTTTCCAAAGAGATGGCGGACGCGGATGGCGAGATGCTTGCCGAGTATGGTGCGATGGATGCCATGGAGCCCCTTCCCTAGGAGACCGTCGGGCGCGACCTGGACATGGAGGTGGCGGCGAAGATCGACGAGCACCAGCCGTAGTAGTAATCTATGTTTTGTTTAATTAAGTGCGATGGTCTTTCATTTGTTAGAGTATTGTTTAGGTCAGCTAGCTCTCTTTAATTGCTGAACTTGCTTGATTAAGAAGTGTGGGTGTGCTGTAGTCTCCTTTGTGTACCCAAATTATGCAATGACGTGGATGGCCACTGTAACCATGGAAATTTGAACCAAAACTTTTGACGTTCAAACCCATCACACACGGGTTAAGCTATCTGAATCGTTTGTAATGTCCACATATCGTACACAGTTCTGAATAAGGGACCGTGTCTGATGACACTTTGCGCGCCAGTTTTTTGGGTGAAGCTATTCCAAATTTTCGGCTTCCGTGGAAATATCTACCTCCCCGCCCCTCCCCCTTGCCAAAATCCACATTTCCCCTCTTTCTACCTTTCTTTACAAGTTGAAACCTTCACTCCTTGCTTGCAGTGTTGCCGCCTCCTCACCAGCGACCCTCCTTCACGCTGCTCGGCCTCCTCTATCTAGGCAGGTAATCCACACCCGACCCCATCCTCCTCCTCCTTCCACATCCCACATGCCCCGACCGCCGGCGCGAGCGCGACACCTTCTACCCAAATCACCGACCCCTCCACCAAATAAGCATCGGCCTAAGCCATGGTGCATGTAGTATAGCCAGGACCTCAAGGAGCATTTGGCAGCGGAGAAGCAAATCGTGTCTGCACGCACAGATGAGGTCGTGATGTATGCCATTCGTGCGGACCCCAAGATCTTGGAGGAGCACCTTGCCAATTGCTAGCTACGCCGGTTAAGCATGCTCGGTTTACCCGTTGTGTGTGCTGCTCCTGCCTTTCCTTTACAAAATCTAGTGAATTGTGCTATCTAATTTCACCATGCAACCCGTTGCTCTAGTGTATATGTTCTATATGTCGTGTAGTGTGGTGCTCACTTATTAACTGTTTTGTAAAAGTTGTCGTCTTCAGTTAACTGTTTGGTTCAAATCCGGAGATGTGATGTTCAATTCTTTGGGCTGCAATTTTGTATTGTCTTTCATATGAGAAATAAATCGAATTTATCTTTAAAAATTGTGGGTGCATTCTGTTATTGTATACCATGTGAGGAATAAATTGAATTTGACTGTAGTAAATACATGAGAAACAAATACAATTGTTAGAATTGGCTTTAGTTAACTATTTGGTTAACTCTCTAATCTTCTATGAGGAGTATGTTATATTGTGTAATGTGATGCTCAGTTAATGTTTGGTTCATTTGTTGTGTTGTTTAGTTAACTGCTTGGTTCAATGTTATATTGTGCCATTTGGTGCTCAGTTAATGTTTGGTTCATTTGTTGTGGTGTTTAGTTAACTGCTTGGTTCAATTCTGCAATGCGATGTCCAATTGTCATGGGTAATTTGTATTGATGTGCATGTGAGTAATAAATCGAATTTAGCTGCACTTAATACATGAGAAACATATACAAGTGCTATATTTCCCAATTCTTAATCATGCTTGGTTTGGGTAAATGGGTTTTCCGTGTGGCTTCAATTAATCTGATGAATCTGCAATGTGCTTATTTTTCATCAACATATTTTACTGATAGCATGCGAACTCTTACTTAACCTGATGACTAACTACCTTATATGTGTTGCAGGGAAACAATGGGAAGCACTGAGGTTTACAATCGAGGTTAGCACGTGCATGGTCCGTTGTCTAATAGCACATTATTGTGCAATTGCAGGAACCATTCTAATATTTTGGTTTTTAACAATTTGGTCTTGCACATGTAGGTCCTGCTGTCAGAGGTTTTGACCCATTGTTTGACCATTTTTGCATATGGGGAAATGAGTTGTCCATGAATATCAATCAAATCAAGAAACTCAGAAAGATTGTTAGGATAAAGAAATTAGCGACAAAAAATAACAAGATCTTTGTATGCACAATGAAGAAGACATCAGTTCACTACAAGATGGTACTAACTATTATACCTTGCCTTTTTTTATTCCTTTGCCCCATTTCCAATATAGAGAAGATATTTATGCACATCCTTGTTTTCAGGCCTTTCCAAAGCAGTTCGCTGATGATTACCTCTCAAACCACCTCTATGGTCAGGAGGCGAGGAATGTTTTCATACAACGCCCACGGTTCAATATTGAAGTGTTCCTGAAGAGGTCGAAGGACGGACGGTCAATCATCCACAGGCACTGGCCTAAAGTTGCAAAGACCTTCAACATGAATGAAGGCTCAATATTCACCTTCCGTTTCAGCAGTTTTCCAGATGAGATGCATCTGTCTATATACCGTCTATGATGCTAATTTCGAAAGGTTCTACATGTTGCATGTGGAACTTGCTGCTGGTGCAGTTGTGTAATGGGGTAGCTGGGTGCTGAAGCTATATCATGTTGTACTCTGATGTATTTCAATTATGAAATTCTGCTTCCTTAATATGGAAATGAAATATATTGTGTGCTTAATATGAATGTCAATTAGATTAATAAATGGATTATTAATAATAGTGCAATTAGCCTGCTAATGTCGAATTAGCCTCCTAATTGGGTTTTGATATTGCAAATGGTTGTTGAAAAAATATCGTGGGCGATGATCTCAGGCAACGCACACAGTTTCTAGGAATAAACCGTGTTGGATTAATGAACAATCACACACGACTTTCTCTTGAAAACTGTTTGCGTTAGGCCACCTTGCGCAAACGTTTACCACATAAAAACTGTGTGTCATGGACAACCTTTGCCACACAGTTTCTTCTACAGAACGTGTGTGCTACATTCAATAATGCAAACGATTTAATGGGAAAAATTGTGTGTGATGTACATGTGAACAGAAACGTTTTCCTTGGAGCGACTGTGTGAGATGTGCATACGAACGGAAATGTTTAGCGGGGACTGACTGTGTGGGATGTACTTGTGAGCGGAAACAATTTCGCCGTATAATTATATTTTTAGCTCTACTATACGTATTTCCATATTTGAGTGCTCGCCGGTCGCACACGACCTCATTTTGCCGAACATGTGTGCCAGGAGGGCATATCCCCGACGGTTTCTCGGTCGTGTGGGAAGGACCCCCCTATCGTCCACACTCACTTGGCGACGGTTCCAAATACCGTCGCGGAAAGGGGTAAAAAACCGTTTGTTTATGACCGACGTGCACCAGTGGTGCACTATTATTATTATCCATACCGTTCGGTTGTGCGAGTGAAAGGCAATAATGACGATATATGATAGGCTGATTGAGATGAGAGAAGTTGTATAAACTCGACCTATCTTGTTTTTGTAAATATGATTAGTTCATCGTTCCTGATTCAGCCTGTTATGAATGAAAAATGTTTGCAATGACAATTAGAGATTATAGTTGCTCATGCCATGCTTAATTTGCTAGGAGTTTATAATGGTTTACCTTGCGTGCCAACATACTATTTAAATAGTTGTGATGTGGTATGATAGGGTGGTATCCTTGTTTGAACGATTTGAGTGGCTTGACTTGGCACATGTTCACACATGTAGTTGAAACTGAAAGAAATATGCCCTAGAAGCAATAATAAAGTTGTTATTTATATTTCCTTATATCATGATAAATGTTTAGTATTCATGCTAGAATTGTATTAACCGGAGACTCAGTACACGTGTGAATACATAGACAAACAGAGTGTCCCTAGTATGCCTCTACTTGACTAGCTCGTTAATCACAGATGGTTAAGTTTCCTAGCCCATGGACATGCGTTGTCATTTGATGAACGGGACCACATCATTAGAGAATGATGTGATGGACAAGACCCATCCGTTAGCTTAGCATAATGATCATTTAGTTTGTTGCTACTGCTTTCTTCATGACTTATACATGTTCCTATGACTATTAGATTATGCAACTCCTGAGTATCGGAGGAACACTTTGTGTTCTACCAAACGTCACAACGTAACTGGGTGATTATAAAGGTGATCTACAGGTGTTTCTGATGGTGCTTGTTGAGTTGGCATAGATCGAGATTAGGATTTGTCACTCCGATTGTCGGAGAGGTATCTCTGGGCCCTCTCGGTAATGTACATCACTATGAGCCTTGCAAGCAATGTGACTAATGAGTTAGTTGCGGAATGATGCATTACGGAACGAGTAAAGAGACTTGCCGGTAACGAGATTGAACTAGGTATGATGATACCGATGATCGAATCTCGGGCAAGTAACATACCGATGACAAAGGGAACAACGTATGTTGTTATGCGGTTTGACGGATAAAGATCTTTGTAGAATATGTAGGAACCAATATGAGCATTTAGGTTCCGCTATTGGTTATTGACCGGAGATGAGTCTCGGTCATGTCTACATAGTTCTCGAACCTGTAGGGTCCACACGCTTAACGTTCTGTGACGATTTGTATTATGAGTTATGTGATTTGATGACAGAAGTTTGTTCGGAGTCCCGGATGAGATCAGGGACATGACGAGGAGTCTCGAAATGGTCGAGACATAAAGATTGATATATTGGAAGGCTATATTCGGACATCGGAAAGGTTTCGAATGATTCAGGTATTTTTCAGAGTACCGGAGAGTTACGGGAATTCGTATTGGGCCTTAATGGGCCATACGGGAAAGGAAAGAAAGGCCTCAAGGGTGGCTGCGCCCCTTTCCCATGGACTGGTCCGAATTGGACTAGGGAAAGGGGGCGCCCCCTTCCTTCCTTCTCCTTCTTCCTTCCCTTTTTCCTATTCCATGTGGGAGGTGGAATCCTACTAGGACTAGGGAGTCTTAGTAGGACTCCACACTTTGGGAGCGCCCTATGAGGGCCGGCCTCCTCCTCCCTCCATCCTTTATATACGTGTCCAGGGGCACCCCATAGACACACAAGTTGGTCATTGATCCCTTAGCCGTGTGCGGTGCCCCCCTCCACCATAATCCACCTCGGTCATATCGTTGTAGTGTTTAGGCGAAGCCCTGCGCCGGTAGCTTGATCATCACCGTCATCATGCGGTCGTGCTGACGAAGCTCTCCCTCGACACTCTGCTGGATCGTGAGTTCGTGGGACGTCACCGAGCCGAACGTGTGCAGATCATGGAGGTGCCGTACTTTCGGTACTAGGATCGATCGGATCGTGAAGACGTACAACTACATCAACCACGTTGTCATAATGCTTCCGCTTATGGTCTATGAGGGTACATGGACAACACTCTTCCCCTCTCGTTGATATGCATCACCATGATAGATCTTGCGTGTGCATAGGATTTTTTTTGAAATTACTATGTTCTTCAACAGAAACAAAATCAACATAGCCTCCACGATATTTATGTTCAGGGTGATTTATATCCTACTCATGCTTGTACTCATTGTTGATTAATTTTAATGCATGTTCATGACTGTTGTCGCTCTCTAGTTGGTCGCTTTCCAGTCTCTTTCTAGCCTTCACTTGTACTAAGCGGGAATACTGCTTGTGCATCCACTTCCATAAAACATCAAAGTTATTCCATATGAGTCCACCATACCTTCGTATATGCGGTATTTACCTGCCGTTCCAAGTAAATTTGTATGTGCCAAACTCTAAACCTTCAAATAATTGAAATTATGTTTTGTATGCTCAAATAGCTCATGTATCCACTAGGGTTGTCTACATCTTCCATGCTAGGTGGGTTATTCTCACGATGAGTGGACTCCGCTCATCATTCACGAGAAAATGGCCGGTAACCGGGATGCCCAGTCCCATGCTCAAATCAAATCAAAATAATTGCAAACAAAACTCCCCCAGGATTGTTGTTAGTTGGAGGCACCCATTGTTTCGGACAAGCCATGGATTGATGTTTGTTGGTGGTGGGGGAGTATTGTTGGGGAACGTAGCAGAATTTTAAAATTTTCTACGCATCACCAAGATCAATCTATGGAGTCATCTAGCAACGAGGGAGAGGGGAGTGCATCTACATACCCTTATAGATCGCGAGCGGAAGCATTCAAGAGAACGGGATTGATGGAGTCATACTCGTCATGATCCAAATCACCGATGACCGAGCGCTGAACGGACGGCACCTCCGCGTTCAACACACGTACGGTTGGGGAAGACGTCTCCTCCTTCTTGATCTAGCAATGGGGACGGAGAGGTTGATGGAGATCCAGCAGCACGACGGCGTGGTGGTGGAAGCAGCGGTGATCTCGGTAGGGCTTCGCCAAGCTCAGCGAGAGGGAGAGGTGTCACGGGAGGGAGAGGGAGGCGCCATGGGCTAGGGAGCGTAGCCCTCCCTCCCCCCTCTTTATATAGGGGTCCAGGGGGGGCGCCGGCCCCTCTAGATCCCATCTAGATGGGGGGGGGGGGCGGCCAAGGGGGGTGGCTTGCCCCCCAAGCCAAGTGGGGTGCCCCCCACCCCTAGGGTTTCCAACCCTAGGCGCAGGGGGAGGCCCAAGGGGGGAGCACCAGCCCATCAGGGGCTGATTCCCCTCCCACTTCAGCCCATGGGACCCTCCGGGATAGGTGGCCCCACCCGGTGGACCCCCGGGACCCTTCCGGTGGTCCCGGTACAATACCGGTGACCCCCGAAACTTTCCTGGTGGCCGAAACTGGACTTCCTATATACAATTCTTCACCTCTGGACCATTCCGGAACTCCTCGTGACGTCCGGGATCTCATCCGGGACTCCAAACAACTTTCAAATTACCGCATACTAATATCTCAACAACCCTAGCGTCACCGAACCTTAAGTGTGTAGACCCTACGGGTTTGGGAGACACACAGACATGACCGAGACGACTCTCCGGTCAATAACCAACAGCGGGATCTGGATACCCATGTTGGCTCCCACATGCTCCTCGATGATCTCATCGGATGAACCATGATGTCGAGGATTCAATCAATCATGTATACAATTCCCTTTGTCAATCGGTACGTTACTCGCCCGAGACTCGATCGTCGGTATCCCAATACCTCGTTCAATCTCGTTACCGGCAAGTCACTTTACTCGTACCGTAATGCATGATCCCGTGATCAACCACTTGGTCACATTGAGCTCATTATGATGATGCATTACCGAGTGGGCCCAGAGATACCTCTCCGTCATACGGAGTGACAAATCCCAGTCTCGATTCGTGTCAACCCAACAGACACTTTCGGAGATACCCGTAGTGCACCTTTATAGTCACCCAGTTACGCTGTGACGTTTGGCACACCCAAAGCACTCCTACGGTATCCGGGAGTTGCACGATCTCATGGTCTAAGGAAATGATACTTGACATTCGGAAAAGCTCTAGCAAACGAACTACACGATCTTTGAGCTATGCTTAGGATTGGGTCTTGTCCATCACATCATTCTCCTAATGATGTGATCCCATTATCAATGACATCTAATGTCCATAGTCAGGAAACCATGACTATCTTTTGATCAACGAGCTAGTCAACTAGAGGCTCACTAGGGACGTGTTGTGGTCTATGTATTCACACATGTATTACGATTTTCGGGTAACACAATTATAGCATGAACGATAGACAATTATCATGAACAAGGAAATATAATAATAACCATTTTATTATTGCCTCTAGGGCATATTTCCAACAGTCTCCCACTTGCACTAGAGTCAATAATCTAGTTACATTGTGATGAATCAAACACCCATAGAGTTCTGGTGTTGATCATGTTTTGCTCTAGGGAGAGGTTTAGTCAACGGATCTGCTACATTCAGGTCCGTATGTACTTTACAAATATCTATGTCTCCATTTTGAACACTTTCACGAATGGAGTTGAAGTGACGCTTGATATGCCTGGTCTTCCTGTGAAACCTGGGCTCCTTGGCAAGGGCAATAGCTCCGGTGTTGTCACAGAAGAGAGTCATCAGGCCCGACGCATTGGGAATGACTCCTAGGTCGGTAATGAACTCCTTCACCCAGATTGCTTCTTGTGTTGCCTCCGAGGCTGCCATGTACTCCGCTTCACATGTAGATCCCGCCACAACGCTTTGCTTGCTACTACACCAGCTTACTGCCCCTCCATTCAAAATATACACGTATCCAGTTTGTGACTTAGAGTCATCCAGATCTGTGTCGAAGCTAGCATCGACGTAACCCTTTACGACGAGCTCTTTGTCACCTCCATCAACGAGAAACATATCCTTAGTCCTCTTCAGGTACTTCAGGATATTCTTGGCCGCTGTCCAGTGTTCCATGCCGGGATTACTTTGGTACCTTCCTACCAAACTTACGGCAAGGTTTACATCAGGTCTGGTACACAGCATGGCATACATAATAGACCCTATGGCCGAGGCATAGGGGACGACACTCATCTTTTCTCTATCTTCTGTCGTGGTTGGGCATTGAGCGGTGCTCAATTGCACACCTTGCAATATAGGCAAGAACCCCTTCTTGGACTGATCCATATTGAACTTCTTCAATATCTTGTCAAGGTACGTACTTTGTGAAAGACCAATGAGGCGTCTCGATCTATCTCTATAGATTTTGATGCCTAATATATAAGCAGCTTCTCCAAGGTCCTTCATTGAAAAACACTTGTTCAAGTAGGCCTTTATGCTTTCCAAGAATTCTATATCATTTCCCATCAACAGTATGTCATCCACATATAATATGAGAAATGTTGGGGAACGTAGCAGAAATTCAAAAATTTTCCTACGTAACACCAAGATCTATCTATGGAGAGACCAGCAACGAGTAGAAAGGGGAGTGCATCTACATACCCTTGTAGATCGCTAAGCGGAAGCGTTCAAGTGAACGGGGTTGATGGAGTCGTACACGTCGTGATTCAGATCACCGATGATCCTAGTGCCGAACGGACGACACCTCCGCGTTCAACACACGTACAGCTCGACGATGTCTCCCACGCCTTGATCCAGAAAGGAGAGAGGGAGAGGTTGAGGAAGACTCCATCCAGCAGTAGCACAACGGCGTGGTGGTGATGGAGGAGCGTGGCAATCCTGCAGGGCTTCGCCAAGCACCTACGGGAGAGGAGGAGGTGTCACGGGAGGGAGGGAGGCGCCAAGGGCTCAGGTATGGATGCCCTCCCTCCCCTCCACTATATATAGGGGCAGGAGAGAGGGGGGAGGCGCAGCCTTGCCCCCTCCTCCAAGGAAGGGGTGCGGCTAAGGAGGGGGGGAGGAGTCCATCCTCCCCAAGGCACCTCGGAGGTGCCTTCCCCCTTTAGGACTCTCCCCTTTTTCCTATATCTTGGCGCATGGGCCTCTAGGGGCTGGTGCCCTTGGCCCATGTAGGCCAAGGCGCACCCCCTACAGCCCATGTGGCCCCCCGGGGCAGGTGGCCCCACCCGGTGGGCCCCCGGGACCCTTCCGGTGGTCCCGGTACAATACCGATGACCCCGAAACTTGTCCCGATGGCCGAAACAGGACTTCCTATATATAAATCTTTACCTCCGGACCATTCCGGAACTCCTCGTGACGTCCGGGATCTCATCCGGGACTCCGAACAACATTCGGTAACCACATACAAACTTCCTTTATAACCCTAGCGTCATCGAACCTTAAGTGTGTAGACCCTACGGGTTCGGGAGACATGTAGTCATGACCGAGATGTTCTCCGGTCAATAACCAACAGCGGGATCTGGATACCCATGTTGGCTCCCACATGTTCCACGATGATCTCATCGGATGAACCACGATGTCAAGGACTCAACCAATCCCGTATACAATTCCCTTTGTCTAGCGGTATGGTACTTGCCCGAGATTCGATCGTCGATATACCGATACCTTGTTCAATCTCGTTACCGGCAAGTCTCTTTACTCGTTCCGTAACACATCATCCCGTGATCAACCCCTTGGTCACATTGTGCACATTATGATGATGTCCTACCGAGTGGGCCCAGAGATACCTCTCCGTTTACACGGAGTGACAAATCCCAATCTCGATTCGTGCCAACCCAATAGACACTTTCAGAGATACCCGTAGTGTACCTTTATAGCCACCCAGTTACGTTGTGACGTTTGGCACACCCAAAGCACTCCTACGGTATCCGGGAGTTGCACAATCTCATGGTCTAAGGAAATGATACTTGACATTAGAAAAGCTTTAGCATACGAACTACATGATCTTGTGCTAGGCTTAGGATTGGGTCTTGTCCATCACATCATTCTCCTAATGATGTGATCCCGTTATCAACGACATCCAATGTCCATGGTCAGGAAACCGTAACCATCTATTGATTAACGAGCTAGTCAACTAGAGGCTTACTAGGGACATGGTGTTGTCTATGTATCCACACATGTATCTGAGTTTCCTATCAATACAATTCTAGCATGGATAATAAACGATTATCATGAACAAGGAAATATAATAATAATCAATTTATTATTGCCTCTAGGGCATATTTCCAACAGTCTCCCACTTGCACTAGAGCCAATAATCTAGTTCACATCGATATGTGATTAACACTCAAGGTCACATCCCCATGTGACTAACACCCAAAGAGTTTACTAGAGTCAATAATCTAGTTCACATTTAACATGTGATTAACACTCGATGAGTTCTGGGTTTGATCATGTTATGCTTGTGAGAGAGGTTATAGTCAACGGGTCTGAACCTTTCAGATCCGTGTGTGCTTTACAAATCTCTATGTCATCTCCTAGATGCAGCTACCACGTTCTATTTGGAGCTATTCCAAATAACTGTTCTACTTGGAGCTATTCTAAATTGTTGCTCCATTATACGTATCCGGTATCTCTACTCAGAGCTATCCGGATAGGTGTTAAGCTTGCATCGACGTAACCCTTTACGACGAACTCTTTTACCACCTCCATAATTGAGAAAATTCCTTAGTCCACTAGTTACTAAGGATAACTTTGACCGCTGTCCTGTGATCCATTCTTGGATCACTCTTGTACCCCTTGACTGACTCATGGTAAAGCACACTTCAGGTGCGGTACACAGCATAGCATACTGTAGAGCCTATGTCTTAAGCATAGGGGACGACCTTCGTTCCTTTCTCTCTATTCTGCCATGGTCGAGCTTTAAGTCTTAACTTCATACCTTACAACTCAGGCAAGAACTCCTTCTTTGACTGATCCATCTTGAACACCTTCAAGATCACGTCAAGGCATGTGCTCACGTCAAGATCACGTCGGTATACCGATACCTTGTTCAATCTCGTTACCGGCAAGTCTCTTTACTCGTTCCGTAACACATCATCCCGTGATCAACCCCTTGGTCACATTGTGCACATTATGATGATGTCCTACCGAGTGGGCCCAGAGATACCTCTCCGTTTACACGGAGTGACAAAATCCCAATCTCGATTCGTGCCAACCCAACAGACACTTTCAGAGATACCCGTAGTGTACCTTTATAGCCACCCAGTTACGTTGTGACGTTTGGCACACCCAAAGCACTCCTACGGTATCCGGGAGTTGCACAATCTCATGGTCTAAGGAAATGATACTTGACATTAGAAAAGCTTTAGCATACGAACTACATGATCTTGTGCTAGGCTTAGGATTGGGTCTTGTCCATCACATCATTCTCCTAATGATGTGATCCCGTTATCAACGACATCCAATGTCCATGGTCAGGAAACCGTAACCATATATTGATTAACGAGCTAGTCAACTAGAGGCTTACTAGGGACATGGTGTTGTCTATGTATCCACACATGTATCTGAGTTTCCTATCAATACAATTCTAGCATGGATAATAAACGATTATCATGAACAAGGAAATATAATAATAATCAATTTATTATTGCCTCTAGGGCATATTTCCAACAGTCTCCCACTTGCACTAGAGTCAATAATCTAGTTCACATCGATATGTGATTAACACTCAAGGTCACATCCCCATGTGACTAACACCCAAAGAGTTTACTAGAGTCAATAATCTAGTTCACATTTACCATGTGATTAACACTCGATGAGTTCTGGGTTTGATCATGTTATGCTTGTGAGAGAGGTTATAGTCAACGGGTCTGAACCTTTCAGATCCGTGTGTGCTTTACAAATCTCTATGTCATCTCCTAGATGCAGCTCCCACGTTCTATTTGGAGCTATTCCAAATAACTGTTCTACTTGGAGCTATTCTAAATTGTTGCTCCATTATACGTATCCGGTATCTCTACTCAGAGCTATCCGGATAGGTGTTAAGCTTGCATCAATGTAACCCTTTACGATGAACTCTTTTACCACCTCCATAATCGAGAAAATTCCTTAGTCCACTAGTTACTAAGGATAACTTTGACCGCTGTCCTGTGATCCATTCTTGGATCACTCTTGTACCCCTTGACTGACTCATGGTAATGCACACTTCAGGTGCGGTACACAGCATAGCATACTGTAGAGCCTATGTCTTAAGCATAGAGGACGACCTTCGTTCCTTTCTCTCTATTCTGCCATGGTCGAGCTTTAAGTCTTAACTTCATACCTTACAACTCAGGCAAGAACTCCTTCTTTGACTGATCCATCTTGAACACCTTCAAGATCACGTCAAGGCATGTGCTCATTTGAAAGTACTATTAAGCGTTTTGATCTATCCTTATAGATCTTGATGCTCAATGTTCAAGTAGCTTAATCCAGGCTTTTCCATTGAAAATACTTTCCAAATAACCCTATATGCTTTCCAGAAATTCTACGTCATTTCTGATCATTAATATGTCAACAACATATACTCATCAGAAATTCTATAGTGCTCCCACTCACTTCTTTGGAAATACAAGTTTCTCATAAACTTTGTATACACCCAAAATCTTTGATCATCATCAAAGCACACATTCCAACTCCGAGATGCTCACTCCAGTCCTCAGAAGGATTGCTGGAGCTTTGCATACTTATTAGCATATTTCAGGATAGACAAAACCTTCCGGTTGTATCACATACAACCTTTCCTCAAGAATCGTCGAGGAAACAATGTTTTGACATCCTATCTGCAAGATTTCATAAATAATGCAGTAATTGCTAATATAATTCCAACAGACTCTTAGCATCGCTACGAGTGAGAAAGTCTCATCGTAGTCAACTCCTTGAACTTGTCGAAAAACATCTTAACGACAAGTCGAGCTTTCTCAATGGTGACACTTACCATCATTGTCTGTCTTCCTTTCAAAATCCATATGTACCTAACAGCCTTACGACCATCAAGTAGTTCTTCCAAAGTCTACACTTTGTTTTCATACATGGATCCTCTCTCGGGTTTTATGGCCTTGAGCCATTTATCGGAATCCGGGCCCACCATCGCTTCTCCATAGCTCGTAGGTTCATTGTTGTCTAGCAACATGACCTTTAATACAGGATTACGTACCACTCTGAAGTAGTACGCATCCTTGTCATCCTACGAGGTTTGGGAGTGACTTGATCCGAAGTTTCATGATCAATATCATAAGCTTCCACTTCAATTGGTGTAGGTGCCACAGGAACAACTCCCTGTGCCCTGTCACACACTAGTTGAAGAGACGGTTCAATAACCTCATCAAGTCTCCACCATCCTCCCACTCAATTCTTTCGAGAGAAACTTTTCCTCGAGAAAGGACCCGATTCTAGAAACAATCCATATTGCTTTCAGATCTGAATTAGGAGGTATACCCAACTGTTTTGGGTTTCCTATGAAGATGCATTTTATCCGCTTTGGGTTCGAGCTTATCAACCTGAAACTTTTTCGTATAAGCGTCGCAGCCCCAAACTTTTAAGAAACGACAACTTAGGTTTCTCTAAACCATAATTCATACGGTGTCATCTCATCGGAATTACGTGGTGCCCTATTTAAAGTGAATGTGGTTGTCTCTAATGCCTAACCCATGAACGATAGTGGTAATTCGATAAGAGACATCATGGTATGCACCATATCCAATAGGGTGCAACTATGATGTTCGGACACACCATCACACTATGGTGTTCCAGGCGGTATTAATTATGAAACAATTTCCATAATGTCTTAATTGTGTGCCAAAACTCGTAACTCAGATATTCATCTCTATGATCATATCATAGACATTTTATCCTCTTGTCACAATGATCTTCTACTTCACTCTGAAATTATTTGAACCATTCAATAATTCAGACTTGTGTTTCATCAAGTAAATATTCTCAACATCTACTCGAATCATCTGTGAAGTAAGAACATAACGATATTCACTGCATGCCTCAGCACTCATTGGACTGCACACATCAAAATGTGTTACTTCCAATAAGTTGCTATCTTGTTCCATCTTACTGAAAACGAGGCTTTTCAGTCATCTTGCCCATGTGGTATGATTTGCATGTCCCAAGTGATTCAAAATCAAGTGAGTCCGAACGATCCATTTGCATGGAGTTTCTTCATGCATATACACCAATAGACATGGTTCGCATGTCTCAAACTTTTCAAAAACGAGTGAGTCCAAAGATCCATCAATATGGAGCTTCTTCATGCGTTTTATACCGATATGACTTACGTGGCAGTGCCACAAGTAGGTGGTACTATCATTACTATCTTTTGGCATGAACATGTGTATCACTACGATCGAGATTTAATAAACCATTCATTTTAGGTGTAAGACCATTGAAGGTATTATTCAAATAAACAGAGTAACCATTATTCTCCTTAAATGAATAACCGTATTGCGATAGACGTAATCCAATCATGTCTATGCTCAACGCAAACACCAAATAACAATTATTTAGGTTTAACACCAATCTCTTTGTTAGAGGGAGCGTGCGATGCTTGATCATATCAAGCTTGGAAAAACTTCCAACACATATCGTCAGCTCACCTTTAGCTAGTCTCCGTTTATTCCGTAGCCTTTTGTTTCGAGTTACTAACACTTAGCAACCGAACCGGTATCTAATACCCTGGTGCTACTAGGAGTACTAGCAAAGTACACATTAACACAATGTATATCCAATATACTTCTATCGACCTTGCCAGCCTTCTTATCTACCAAGTATCTAGGGTAATTCTGCTCTAGTGGTTGTTCCCCTTATTACAGAAGCACTTAGTCTCGGGTTTGGGTTTTACCTTGGGTTTCTTCACTAGAGCAGCAGCTGATTTGCCGTTTCATGAAGTATCCCTTCTTGCCCTTGCCCTTCTTGAAACTAGTGGTTTCACCAACCATCAACAATTGATGCTCCTTCTTGATTTCTACTTTCGCGGTGTCAAACATCACGAATACCTCAAGGATCATCATATCTATTCATGATATGTTATAGTTCATCACGAAGCTCTAACAGCTTGGTGGCAATGACTTTGGAGAACCATCACTGTCTTATCTGGAAGATCAACTCCCACTCGATTCAAATGATTGTTGTACTCAGACAATCTGAGCACAAGCTCAACAATTGAGCTTTTCTCCTTAGTTTGCAGGTTAAGAAAGTCATCGGAGGTCTTATACCTCTTGACATGGGCACGAGCCTGAAATCCCAATTTCAACCCTCAAAACATCTCATATGTTTCGCGATGTTTCAAAAACGTCTTTGGTGCCTCAACTCTAAACCGTTTAACTGAACTATCACGTAGTTATCAAAATGTGTATGTCAGATGTTCGCAACAACCACAGACAACGTTCGAGGTTCAGCACACTGAGCGGTGCATTAAGGACATAAGCCTTCTATGAAGCAATGAGGACAATCCTCAGTTTACGGACCTAGTCCGCATAATTGCTACTATCAACTTTCAACTAATTTTTCTCTAGGAACATATCTAAACAGTAGAACTATAGCGTGAGCTACGACATAATTTGCAAAAACCTTTTGACTATGTTCAGGATAATTAAGTTCATCTTATGAACTCCCACTCAGATAGACATCCCTCTAGTCATCTAAGTGATTACATGATCCGAGTCAAACTAGGCCGTGTCCGATCATCACGTGAGACGGACTAGTTATCATCGGTGAACATCTTCATGTTGATCGTATCTTCTATACGACTCATGCTCGACCTTTCGGTCTCCGTGTTCCGAGGCCATGTCTGTACATGCTAGGCTCGTCAAGTTAACCCTAAGTGTTTTGTGTGTGTTCCGAGGCCATGTCTGTACATGCTAGGCTCGTCAACACCCGTTGTATTTGAACGTCTGAATAAAACACCCGATCATCACGTGATGTTTTGAAACAGCGAACTGTCGCAACGGTGCACAGTTAGGGGAGAACACTTCTTGAAATTGTCGTAAGGGATCATCTTATTTACTACCGTCGTTCTAAGCAAATAAGATGTATAAACATGATAAACATCACATGCAATCAAATAGTGACATGATATGGCCATCATCACTTTGCTCCTTTTGATCTCCATCTTCGGGGCTCCATGATCATCATCGTCACCGGCATGACACCATGATCTCCATCATCTTGATCTCCATCATCGTGTCTTCATGAAGTTGCCTCGCCAACTATTACTTCTACTACTATGGCTAACGGTTAGCAATAAAGTAAAGTAATTACATGACGTTTAAGTTGACACGCAGGTCACAAATAAATAAAGACAACTCCTATGGCTCCTGCCGGTTGTCATACTCATCGACATGCAAGTCGTGATTCCTATTACAAGAACATGATCAATCTCATACATCACATATATCATTCATCACATCCTTTGGCCATATCACATCACATAGCATACCCTGCAAAAACAAGTTAGACGTCCTCTAATTGTTGTTTGCATGTTTTACGTGGCTGCTATGGGTTTCTAGCAAGAATGTTTCTTACCTACGCATGAACCACAACGTGATATGCCAATTGCTATTTACCCTTCATAAGGACCCTTTTCATCGAATCCGATCCGACTAAAGTGGGAGAGACAGACACCCGCCAGCCACCTTATGCAACTAGTGCATGTTTGTCAGTGGAACCGGTCTCACGTAAGCGTACGTGTAAGGTTGGTCCGGGCCGCTTCATCCCATGATGCCGCCGAATCAAGATAAGACTAGTAACGGCAAGCATATTGAACAATATCGACGCCCACAACTACTTTGTGTTCTACTCGTGCAAAGAATCTACGCAATAGACCTAGCTCATGATGCCACTGTTGGGGAACGTAGCAGAAATTCAAAAATTTTCCTACGTAACACCAAGATCTATCTATGGAGAGACCAGCAACGAGTAGAAAGGGGAGTGCATCTACATACCCTTGTAGATCGCTAAGCGGAAGCGTTCAAGTGAATGGGGTTGATGGAGTCGTACTCGTCGTGATTCAGATCACCGATGATCCTAGTGCCGAACGGACGGCACCTCCGCGTTCAACACACGTACAGCTCGACGATGTCTCCCACGCCTTGATCCAGCAAGGAGAGAGGGAGAGGTTGAGTAAGACTCCATCCAGCAGCAGCACAACGGCGTGGTGGTGATGGAGGAGCGTGGCAATCCCGCAGGGCTTCGCCAAGCACCTACGGGAGAGGAGGAGGTGTCACGGGAGGGAGGGAGGCGCCAAGGGCTCAGGTATGGATGCCCTCCCTCCCCTCCACTATATATAGGGGCAGGGGAGAGGGGGGAGGCGCAGCCTTGCCCCCTCCTCCAAGGAAGGGGTGCGGCTAAGGAGGGGGGGAGGAGTCCATCCTCCCCAAGGCACCACGGAGGTGCCTTCCCCCTTTAGGACTCTCCCCTTTTTCCTATATCTTGGCGCATGGGCCTCTAGGGGCTGGTGCCCTTGGCCCATGTAGGCCAAGGCGCACCCCCTACATCCCATGTGCCCCCCCCCCGGGGCAGGTGGCCCCACCCGGTGGGCCCCCAGGACCCTTCCGGTGGTCCCGGTACAATACCGATGACCCCGAAACTTGTCCCGATGGCCGAAACAGGACTTCCTATATATAAATCTTTACCTCCGGACCATTCCGGAACTCCTCGTGACGTCCGGGATCTCATCCGGGACTCCGAACAACATTCGGTAACCACATACAAACTTCCTTTATAACCCTAGCGTCATCGAACCTTAAGTGTGTAGACCCTACGGGTTCGGGAGACATGTAGTCATGACCGAGATGTTCTCCGGTCAATAACCAACAGCGGGATCTGGATACCCATGTTGTCTCCCACATGTTCCACGATGATCTCATCGGATGAACCACGATGTCAAGGACTCAATCAATCCCGTATACAATTCCCTTTGTCTAGCGGTATGGTACTTGCCCGAGATTCGATCGTCGGTATACCGATACCTTGTTCAATCTCGTTACCGGCAAGTCTCTTTACTCGTTCCGTAACACATCATCCCGTGATCAACCCCTTGGTCACATTGTGCACATTATGATGATGTCCTACCGAGTGGGCCCAGAGATACCTCTCCGTTTACACGGAGTGACAAAATCCCAATCTCGATTCGTGCCAACCCAACAGACACTTTCAGAGATACCCGTAGTGTACCTTTATAGCCACCCAGTTACGTTGTGACGTTTGGCACACCCAAAGCACTCCTACGGTATCTGGGAGTTGCACAATCTCATGGTCTAAGGAAATGATACTTGACATTAGAAAAGCTTTAGCATACAAACTACATGATCTTGTGCTAGGCTTAGGATTGGGTCTTGTCCATCACATCATTCTCCTAATGATGTGATCCCGTTATCAACGACATCCAATGTCCATGGTTAGGAAACCGTAACCATCTATTGACTAACGAGCTAGTCAACTAGAGGCTTACTAGGGACATGGTGTTGTCTATGTATCCACACATGTATCTGAGTTTCCTATCAATACAATTCTAGCATGGATAATAAACGATTATCATGAACAAGGAAATATAATAATAATCAATTTATTATTGCCTCTAGGGCATATTTCCAACAGTCTCCCACTTGCACTAGAGTCAATAATCTAGTTCACATCGATATGTGATTAACACTCAAGGTCACATCCCCATGTGACTAACACCCAAAGAGTTTACTAGAGTCAATAATCTAGTTCACATTTACCATGTGATTAACACTCGATGAGTTCTGGGTTTGATCATGTTATGCTTGTGAGAGAGGTTATAGTCAACGGGTCTGAACCTTTCAGATCCGTGTGTGCTTTACAAATCTCTATGTCATCTCCTAGATGCAGCTCCCACGTTCTATTTGGAGCTATTCCAAATAACTGTTCTACTTGGAGCTATTCTAAATTGTTGCTCCATTATACGTATCCGGTATCTCTACTCAGAGCTATCCGGATAGGTGTTAAGCTTGCATCGACGTAACCCTTTACGACGAACTCTTTTACCACCTCCATAATTGAGAAAATTCCTTAGTCCACTAGTTACTAAGGATAACTTTGACCGCTGTCCTGTGATCCATTCTTGGATCACTCTTGTACCCCTTGACTGACTCATGGTAAAGCACACTTCAGGTGCGGTACACAGCATAGCATACTGTAGAGCCTATGTCTTAAGCATAGGGGACGACCTTCGTTCCTTTCTCTCTATTCTGCCATGGTCGAGCTTTAAGTCTTAACTTCATACCTTACAACTCAGGCAAGAACTCCTTCTTTGACTGATCCATCTTGAACACCTTCAAGATCACGTCAAGGCATGTGCTCACGTCAAGATCACGTCGGTATACCGATACCTTGTTCAATCTCGTTACCGGCAAGTCTCTTTACTCGTTCCGTAACACATCATCCCGTGATCAACCCCTTGGTCACATTGTGCACATTATGATGATGTCCTACCGAGTGGGCCCAGAGATACCTCTCCGTTTACACGGAGTGACAAAATCCCAATCTCGATTCGTGCCAACCCAACAGACACTTTCAGAGATACCCGTAGTGTACCTTTATAGCCACCCAGTTACGTTGTGACGTTTGGCACACCCAAAGCACTCCTACGGTATCCGGGAGTTGCACAATCTCATGGTCTAAGGAAATGATACTTGACATTAGAAAAGCTTTAGCATACGAACTACATGATCTTGTGCTAGGCTTAGGATTGGGTCTTGTCCATCACATCATTCTCCTAATGATGTGATCCCGTTATCAACGACATCCAATGTCCATGGTCAGGAAACCGTAACCATCTATTGATTAACGAGCTAGTCAACTAGAGGCTTACTAGGGACATGGTGTTGTCTATGTATCCACACATGTATCTGAGTTTCCTATCAATACAATTCTAGCATGGATAATAAACGATTATCATGAACAAGGAAATATAATAATAATCAATTTATTATTGCCTCTAGGGCATATTTCCAACAAGAAATGCTACGGAGCTCCCACTCACTTTCTTGTAAACACATGCTTCTCCGTAAGTTTGTGTAAACCCAAACGCTTTGATCATCTCATCAAATCGAATGTTCCAACTCCGAGATGCTTGCACCAGCCCATAGATTGAGTGTTGGAGATTGCACACCTTGTTAGCATTCTTAGGATCGACAAAACCTTCTGGCTGCATCATATACAATTCTTCCTTAGGAAAGTCGCTAAGGAATGCCGTTTTGACGTCCATTTGCCATATCTCATAATCATAGAATGCAGCAATTGCTAACATGATTCGGACGGACTTCAGCTTCGCTACGGGTGAGAAAGTCTCATCGTAGTCAACCCCTTGAACTTGTCGATAACCCTTAGCGATGAGTCGAGCCTTGTAGATGGTCACATTACCATCTGCGTCTGTCTTCTTTTTAAAGATCCATTTATTTTTTATGGCTCGCCGATCATCGGGCAAGTCAGTCAAAGTCCATACTTCATTTTCATACATGGATCCTATCTCGGATTTCATGGCTTCCAGCCATTTGTCGGGGTCTGGGCCCGCCACCGCTTCTTCATAGTTCGAAGGTTCACCATTGTCTAACAACATGATTTCCAGGACAGGGTTGGCGTACCACTCTGGTGCGCAACGTGTCCTTGTGGACCTACGAAGTTCAGTAGCAACTTGATCTGAAGTTTCATGATCATCATCATTAACTTCCTCTCTAGTCGGTGCAGGCACCTCAGGAACATTTTCTTGAGCTGTGCCACTCTCCGGTTCAAGAGGCAATACTTCATAAAGTTCTACTTTCCTCCCACTTACTTCTTTCGAGAGAAAATCTTTCTCTAGAAAGGATCCATTCTTGGCAACAAAGATCTTGCCTTCAGATCTGAGGTAGAAGGTATACCCAATAGTTTCTTTAGGTGTAGCGACCAGACCTCAAACAGTCTGATCTCTGTGCTCCGGTGTCATCCCTGGATCAGTAATGCTGACACCACACAATACTCAAAGGATTTATAACAGAGTTGCAATCACACACTTATTACATCGAGTGTCTCCATAGAGAACTTATTACAATAAATATGGCTTAAGGCCATCTAATAACGATAACAGCGGAAGGCTTGGAAGATAAGTGAGTCCATCAACTCCAACGGTATCACTTAGTATAGAACCATGACCTAAACTCCTTAATCGTCGTCTGAAAAGTCTGCAACATTAACGTTGCAGCCTGAAAACGGGTCAACACATGGAATATGCTAGCAAGGTAACACATAGAGAGCAATGGAATGAAATAGCTATACTATATGATATTTGGCTGGTGGAAAGCTCTATGGTTACAGTTTTGCGTAAAGCCAATTTTCCCCTACTACAAAGGAATAGATTTAATTACTATCATGGTGGTTGTTAAACATTGAGAATGGTTGACAGCATTCTCAATCCCAATTAAGCATCATCATTAAACATAACCGAACAAAATTAATTTAGAGTAACATGTTGAGATTCACATGAAAATCCAAGTACTAGATACTCAAGATGTCCATAACCGGGGACACGGCTAACCATGATTAGTTTATTACACTCTGCAGAGGTTTTGCGCACTTTTCCCCACAAGACTCGATCGCCTCCGTTTGGTTTCTCGCACTACATGGTGTTTGAGAAGACGGATGACCGAGACATAGTCTTTCAGAAGCGCTAGCACCTTACGATCGGGTAGACCGTACCACCTACATCCCCTACATCTACTAGTCTACCACTATAAGAGTTCGCATGACTTAGTCAACTATGCTAGAGCCCATAATAGCGTGTGGTTGCACACAAAAGTTTCTAGTATGAATAGTCTCATGATCCCTTTGAGTCTGGGTGGCGGTCCAAAAGAAAACAGGCAAGTCCTGGAATACCCAGGTGCCTCAATCCACCCAGATGTGTGTTTAAGTTGCCACCTTAGATAAACCATTAATTAACAATCTCACATCTGTCATGGATTTCACTCACCCAATCCACGTCTACTAGCATAGCATGGCACAATAAGCAAACGTAGAAGTAACTCCCAAAGGTTTGAAAATAAACAGGTAATAGGTACTACCTCATCTACTTCCCATCCCACAATTTAATTAGATCATAATCATGCAATGTGTGAGGATTGATCTAATGCAATAAAACTGGGTAGTAGGAAAAGGTATGATCAAAGTGTTACTTGCCTTGCTGATGATCCGCGAAACCTAACGATTTGAAGTAACAGGCGGCGCACTCCAGGTATTCTATCGCAGACAAACAAACAAGCATACAATAAGTACTCATCTAATGCACAGGTAAAACTCAAATAAGAGATCTAACCAGAAAGTTCAACTTAAGAACTCCGGTTGGCAAAAAGAATCAAATCGAACGAAGCAACGAAAGACAAACGGCGAAAGAAAACAACTTCGTTCTACTAATCTGGATCTAGGGCAAATTTAACAGTAACAAAAACTTGTTTAAGTTGGTTAAACGGATAGAGGGTTTCGAGACGAAACTCTAGGCGCTTGAATCGCTTGATTCCGATAAACGAGCGAAAAGATAAACTAAAACGAAAATCGGATCAGGAACCGCGATAAAAAAAATCGCGGATTTAATCCGAGAAAAAGAAAAACGACGAACGCTGAATTTTTTTTTCTCTCTTTTCGGCACGGAAAACGAGGCACGACGAACCTCGGGCGGCGGGATCGGCGGCGGCGGCGGGATCGGCGGCGGCGGCGCGCGCAGATCGAGGCGGGGCTGATGGGCTGGGGCGGCTCGGGGCAGCACTATTTAAAGGCTGCCCCCGGGCGGTGTCCCGCTCGGGTACGGCCCGAAGTCGGTTCGTTTTTTTTAATTATTTCGCTCGGAAGAAAAATAAAAAGAAATACTAAACGGACTCCAAAAATTCCGAAATAAATTTTTACGGGCTTCTAAAATCAAGCCGCACAAGGTGAACATTTATTTGGGCCCTAAATGCAATTTTGAAAACGCACATTTTTCCTAAATTCAAATAAAACACCGAAAAACTCCGAAATAAAATCTTATTTGATTTTATTATTAAATCCTCAATATTTCTTTATTTTGGGAAAGTCATTTTATTCCCTCTCTCATATTTTTGTAATAGAAATAATTGATGATAAAATAAATAAAATCAAATGATCCTATTCTCAAAATTTGAGAGAACTCAAATATGAAAATAACGAAATCCCCAACTCTCTCCGTGGGTCATTGAGTTGCGTAGAATTTCTAGGATCAACCAAAATGCAAAATAAAATATGATATGCATGATGATCTAATGTATAACATTCCAAATTTAAAATTTGAGATGTTACAAACCTACCCCCTTAAGATGAATCTCGCCCTCGAGATTCGGGTTGGCTAGAAAATAGGTGAGGGTGGTCTTTGAGCAAATCTTCCTCTCGTTCCCAGGTGGCTTCATCCTCCGTGTGGTGGCTCCACTGAACTTTGCAAAACTTAATAACTTTACTGCGAGTAACTCGGCTGGCAAACTCGAGAATCTTAATTGGTTTCTCCTCGTAGGTCAAATCGTTATCCAACTGAATAGTTTCCAAAGGCACTGTGTCTCTCAACGGTATGTCAGCCATCTCCGCGTGACATTTCTTTAATTGAGAAACATGGAACACATCATGTACTCCTGACAATCCTTCGGGCAATTCCAACTTGTAGGCCACTTCTCCCATACGCTCCAAAACTTGATATGGTCCTACAAATCGTGGTGCTAACTTCCCTTTAACTCCAAAATGCTTTGTTCCCCGAAGTGGAGATACTCGAAGATAAGCTCTATCTCCGACTTCGTAAACTGTCTCCTTGCATTTAGAATCCGCATAACTCTTCTGTCTGGACTGGGCTACCTTGAGCCTATCGCGAATCAACTTCACCTTCTATTCAGACTCTTTAATCAAGTCAGGTCCAAACAACTGGCGGTCTCCAACTTCGTCCCATGACAACGGTGTCCTGCACCTCCTTCCGTACAAAGCTTCGAAAGGGGCCATCTTTAAACTGGTTTGATAACTGTTGTTGTAAGAGAACTCTGCATATGGCAAATTATCGTCCCAACTAGATCCGTAATCTAGCGCACAAGCTCTCAGCATATCCTCCAAAATCTGATTGACTCTCTCGGTCTGTCCATCTATCTGTGGATGAAAAGATGTACTGAATTCTAGCCTGGTACCCAAAGTTTCGTGCAACTACTTCCAGAACTTTGAGGTAAACTGGGTTCCTCTATCTGATACGATACTCCTTGGAACTCCATGCAGACATACGATCCTGGTCATGTATATCTTTGCCAACTTAGCACTGGTGTAAGTGGTCTTTACTAGTATGAAATGAGCTACCTTCGTCAATCGATCAACTACAACCCAAATCGAGTCATAGGCTGAACGAGTCCTGGGCAATCCCGTGATAAAATCCATGCCTAGCTTATCCCACTTCCATTCGGGTATAGGCAATGGTTGTAACAATCCTGCTGGCTTCTGATGCTCTGCCTTTACTCTCTGACATACATCACAAACTGCTACATACTCCGCAATATCCTTCTTCATTCCGGTCCACCAGAAAATATCCTTCAAATCCAAATACATCTTGGTATTTCCTGGGTGAATCGAATACGGTGAGTCGTGTGCCTCTTGCAAAATCAACTTCCTGATCTCCGGGTCATTGGGCACATAAACGCGGTCTTCAAACCATAGGGTGTCGTGCTCATCCTCACGAAATCCTTTAGCCTTTTCTTTGCTCAGTTTCTCCTTTATAGCGGCAATCTCTTTGTCAGCTTTCTGAGCTTCCCTGATTTTATCCATCAAGGTTGACTGAATCTCCATTGCTGCTACATAACCTCTTGGAACTATTTCCAAACATAGTTCACGAAGATTTTTGGCTAACTCCCTTGGTATTTCTCCCGTCATTAACGTATTGACATGGCTCTTACGGCTTAATGTGTCAGCTACTACATTAGCCTTTCCGGGGTGATAATGCAATTTCATATCATAATCCTTGATAAGCTCCAACCATCTCCTTTGTCTGAAATTTAACTCCTTCTGGGTGAAAATGTACTTCAAACTCTTATGATCCGTGTACACCTCACAATGATTTCCAATGAGGAAATGTCTCCATGTTTTCAAAGCATGCACTACGGCTGCTAACTCCAAATCATGCGTGGCATAATTCAACTCATGAGGCTTCAGTTGTCTTGAGGCATATGAAACAACTCTCCTTTCCTGCATAAGCACTGCTCCAAGTCCTCAACATGAAGCGTCGCAATACCCTCATAATCCTTGGTCTGGTTTGGCAAAATCAACACTGGTGAGGTAACCAAACGTTTCTTCAACTCCTGGAAACTAGCCTCACATTCCTCTGTCCATATGAACTTGGTATCCTTCTTCAACAACTCAGTCATAGGCTTCGCAATCTTTGAGAAATTCTCAATAAATCTCCGGTAGTATCCTGCGAGTCCAAGAAAACTCCAGATCTCTCCAACTGTTGTTGGGGCTTCCCACTTGGTCACGGTTTCAACTTTAGCGGGATCTACCGCTATACCTTCTCCAGATATAACATGTCCGAGGAATCCTACTTCCTTCAACCAAAACTCACATTTGCTGAACTTGGCATATAATTGATGTTCTCTGAGCTTTCCAAGTACCAAACGCAAATGCTCCTTATGCTCCTCTTCATTCTTCGAATAAACCAGGATATCATCAATGAACATGACGACGAACTTATCCAAAAACTCCATAAACACTTTGTTCATCATGTTCATAAAATAGGCAGGTGCGTTAGTCAGACCAAATGACATAACGGTATACTCGTACAGCCCATACTTGGTGGTAAAAGTTGTCTTCGGAATATCCTGTTCTCGAACCTTCAACCGGTGGTATCCTGATCGCAGATCGATCTTGGAAAATACCTTAGCTCCTTGCAATCGATCAAACAGATCATTGATCATTGGTAGTGGGTACTTGTTTTTGATCGTTACTTCATTCAATCCTCGATAATCAACAACCATCCTTAACGATCCATCCTTCTTCTCCACTAGAAGTACTAGCGATCCCCAAGGCGAAGAACTTGGGCGAATATATCCTTTATCCAGTAACTCCTTAATTTGCTTCTTAATTTCCACCAAATCCTTTGCTGGCATCCTATATGGTCTCTTTGATATTGGTCCTGTGCCTGGCAATAGCTCAATCAAAAACTCAATATCTCTATCCGGTGGCATGCCTGGCAACTCCTCTAGAAATACATCAGGGAAATCCCTTACCACTGGTACTTCCTCCTGCACAACTCCTGTTAGGCAATTTACTTGAGTCCTCTTTGGCACATGCCGGGATACATACTTGATCCTTCTCCCTTCTGGGGTGGTAAGCAAAATTGACTTACTAACACACTCAATATTCCCTTCATACTTTGATAACCAATCCATGCCTAATATCACATCCAATCCTTGAGATTCCAATACTATTAGGTCTGAGGGGAAAACATAGTTACCAATCCTTAATGGTAACCGATCACACCATAGACTAGCCACATACTCTGCTCCGGGCGAGGTTACTAACATGGGTGACCTAAGGGCTTGGGTTGGTAGGTTATACTTATCCACAAATCCCCTTGAGATGTATGAATGTGATGCGCCAGTAAAAAAGAATGAGTGCAGTAAATGACTTAACCAAAAACTTACCTATTACTACATCGGGATGAGCTTCAACCTCCTCCACACTAACGTGGTTCACCTGTCCCCTGTTGAAAGGGTTCGACTTCTTCCCAGAACTTCCATTGCTATTTCCATTTTGTAATTCAGGACATTCATTGGCATAATGTCCTGTCTTCGAACACTTAAAGCAAGTGACTTGGCTTAGGCCGTTCTTGGCTGGGGTTGAGGGGTTGGTGCGATTCTGGCCGTTGCTTCCTCCATTGCCATTACCATTCCTGGTTCCATTGTGATTGTGCGAGCTACCTCCTCCATGGGTATGCTGAAAATGTCCTCCCGGTCTAGGGGTAAAACGTGGCTTCTGCTGAGCTCCTGAATTGTACTTTCCTTGTCCATACTTCCTCTTGCGATTCTCAATTTGCTGCTGCTTCCCTTCAATCATAAGAGCACGATCTACCAACTCCTGGTAGTTGTTGAAGGTTGCTACCATCAACTGCATGCTCAACTCATCATTCAGTCCTTCTAAAAACTTCTCCTGCTTCGCTGCTTCCGTAGTGACATCATCTGGTGCGTAACGTGCTAACTTACTAAATTCCTCCACATACTGGCCAACTGTCCGTCCTCCTTGGCGCAAGTTGCGAAACTCACGCTTCTTCATGGCATAGCTCCTGCTGAAACATGGGCAGTATGAAAAGCCTGCTGAAACTGGTCCCATGTGACAGTGTCGACTGGGAAAGTGGCGGTGAAATTCTCCCACTATGATGCTGCGGGTCCTTCTAACTGATGTGCGGAAAACTTCACCTTCTCCGCATCTGTGCATCCTGCTGTGGTCAACTCCCTAGCTGTCTTGCGGAGCCAATCATCTACTACTATCGGCTCGGTGCTACTGGAAAACACCGGCGGATTCAGCCTAAGAAAACGGGCTATGTGGTCAACAGGTGGTGGTGGTGGTGGGTTGTTGTTATTGTTCCCCTGATTATGATTCTGGACTAGCAACTGCATCAATGTGTTCTGCTGCTGGATCAACTGGGTGAGCTCCGGTGGAAAGGCAAATCCGGGGTCACGTCTCGGAGGCATCTAAGGGTTTAGAAAAGATGAGATATAAGAATAGAGGGGGTCTAAAGAGAAAACACTACCCATATGCACATGAGGCAAAAGCAAACAATTCACTTCAATCAATCAAACAAAGGCATACAATCGATCTAACTATTGCAAAAGTGCTCGGGCTACTATATTTACATGGTGGACTACTACTACTAATGAGGTGGTCTACTAGAAATATTCTTCGGTCGTTGACTCCATAATATCTGCTCCAGCTTCATCAACATAGTCATCATCGCTACTATCTTCTTCCGAGTCGGTGCCGTCGATGATGATGTACTCTTCCGGGCTAATTTCCTGGGGTTCTTCGTCTTCATCTACTGGCGTAGGGTCTCCCATAAATATTCCAATCTTCTTGATCAGGTCATCATTCTTCTCCACCAATACTTCAATTTCCTCTTCATAATCTTCACGTGTAGCCTTGAGTTCTTCCTCTAGTTCCTTGATTCTAGTCTTTGCCTTCTTCAGGTCTATCATGTTGGCGCACATCTGGTTCTCCTGTCGTCGAATGTGCTGGTTTAGCTCCTGGATAAAAGCTGCGATTGATCTATCCTTCCTGGTGCTGATCATCTCCCAGTGTTCATCTCGGCGCCCACAAATCTGGTAGATAGTATCCTTGAGATCCTTGCGGTAGACTTCTCCAATGCGTCCCATGGCGATGTGAGCTGCCATGCTCTTTCCTAGACTCCAAGTTGGTGCATCAAAAGAAAATTCTATGGGTTCAGTGACTGGCATGAACGTCCTTCCTGGAACTTGAACTTGAATCATCCAGCGCTCTTCTTCAGGTAAAGTGGTGTTGTAGGTTCCCGTGAAGCTTGGTACTCCTATGTTCAGGTATCTAGTGACTTCCTTCAAGTGACGTCCAAAGGGTGTATCTTCATCCGGTTGTGTGAACTTGTTCCTTGCATCCGCCATCCTAAAGAGTAGAAAAGATAAGAGGTCAGAAGAGAAGAGAGTGAATAGTGATCTAGGTCTTGTGCTTAGTGGTCGTGTCCTACAATCAGCGTGTGCTCTGATACCATCTCTGTAGCGACCAGACCTCAAACAGTCTGATCTCTATGCTCCGGTGTCATCCCTGGATCAGTAATGTTGACACCACACAGTACTCGAAGGATTTATAACAAAGTTGCAATCACACACTTATTACATCGAGTGTCTCCATAGAGAACTTATTACAATAAATATGGCTTAAGGCCATCTAATAACGATAACAGCGGAAGGCTTGGAAGATAAGTGAGTCCATCAACTCCAACGGCATCACTGAGTATAGAACCACAACCTAAACTCCTTAATCGTCGTCTGAAAAGTCTGCAACATTAACGTTGCAGCCCGAAAACGGGTCAGCACATGGAATATGCTGGCAAGGTAACACATAGAGAGCAATGGAATGAAATAGCTATACTATATGCATATTTGGCTGGTGGAAAGCTCTATGGTTATAGTTTTGCGTAAAGCCAATTTTTCCCTACTACAAAGAATAGATTTAATTACTATCATGGTGGTTGTTAAACATTGAGAATGGTTGACAGCATTCTCAATCCCAATTAAGCATCATCATTAAACATAACCCAACAAAATTAATTTAGAGTAACATGTTGAGATTCACATGAAAATCCAAGTACTAGATACTCAGGATGTCCATAACTGGGGACACGGCTAACCATGATTAGTTTATTACACTCTGCAGAGGTTTTGCGCACTTTTCCCCACAAGACTCGATCGCCTCCGTTTGGTTTCTCGCACTACATGGTGTTTGAGAAGACGGATGACCGAGACATAGTCTTTCAGAAGCGCTAGCACCTTACGATCGGGTAGACCGTACCACCTACATCCCCTACATCTGCTAGTCTACCACTGTAAGAGTTCACACGACTTAGTCAACTATGCTAGAGCCCATAATAGCTTGTGGCTGCACACGGAAGTTTCTAGTATGAATAGTCTCATGATTCCTTTGAGTCTAGGTGGCGGTCCAAAAGAAAACAGGCAAGTCCTGAAATACCCAGGTGCCTCAATCCACCCAGATGTGTGTTTAAGTTGCCACCTTAGATAAACCATTAATTAACAATCTCACATCTGTCATGGATTTCACTCATCCAATCCACGTCTACTAGCATAGCATGGCACAATAAGCAAACGTAGAAGTAACTCCCAAAGGTTTGAAAATAAACAGGTAATAGGTACTACCTCATCTACTTCTCATCCCACAATTTAATTAGATCATAATCATGCAATGTGTGAGGATTGATCTAATGCAATAAAACTGGGTAGTAGGAAAAGGTATGATCAAAGTGTTACTTGCCTTGCCGATGATCCGCGAAACCTAACGATTCGAAGTAATAGGCGGCGCACTCCGGGTATTCTATCACAGACAAACAAACAAGCATACAATAAGTACTCATCTAATGCACAGGTAAAACTCAAATAAGAGATCTAACCAGAAAGTTCAACTTAAGAACTCCGGTTGGCAAAAAGAATCAAATCGAACGAAGCAACGAAAGACAAACGGCGAAAGAAAACAACTTCGTTCTACTAATCTGGATCTAGGGCAAATTTTATAGTAACAAAAACTTATTTAAGTTGGTTAAACAGATAGAGGGTTTCGAGACGAAACTCTAGGCGCTTGAATCGCCTGATTCCGATCAACGAGCGAAAAGATAAACTAAAACGAAAATCGGATCAGGAATCGTGATCAGAAAAATCGCGGATTTAACCCGAGAAAAAGAAAAAAGACGAACGCCGAAATTTTATTTTTTTCTCTTTTTTTTCAGCACGGAAAACGAGGCGCGACGAACCTCGGGCGGCGGGATCGTCGGCGGCGGCGGCGGCGGCTCCGGTGGCGCGCGCGGATCGAGGCAGGGCTGATGGGCTAGGGCGGCTCGGGGCGGCGCTATTTAAAGGCTTCCCCCGGGCGGTGTCCCGCTCGGGTATGGCCCGAAGTCGGTTCGTTTTTTTAATTATTCCGCTCGGAAGAAAAATAAAAGAAATACTAAACGGACTCCAAAAATTCTAAAATAAATTTGCACGGGCTTCTAAAATCAAGCCGCACAAGGTGAACATTTATTTGGGCCCTAAATGCAATTTTGAAAAACGCACATTTTTCCTAAATTCAAATAAAACACCGAAAAACTCCGAAATAAAATCTTATTTGATTTTATTATTAAATCCTCAATATTTCTTTATTTTGGGAAAGTCATTTTATTCCCTCTCTCATATTTTTGTAATAGAAATAATTGACGATAAAATAAATAAAATCAAATGATCCTATTCTCAAAATTTGAGAGAACTCAAATATGAAAATAACGAAATCCCCAACTCTCTCCGTGGGTCATTGAGTTGCGTAGAATTTCTAGGATCAACCAAAATGCAAAATAAAATATGATATGCATGATGATCTAATGTATAACATTCCAAATTGAAAATTTGAGATGCTACATTAGGGTATCCTATGAAGACACATTTTTCCGACTTGGGTTCGAGCTTTTCAGGTTGAAGTTTCTTGACATAAGCATCGCATCCCCAAACTTTTAGAAACGACAGCTTAGGTTTCTTCTCAAACCATAATTCATACGGTGTCGTCTCAACGGATTTCGACGGAGCCCTATTTAAAGTGAATGTGGCAGTCTCTAAAGCATAGCCCCAAAATGACATCGGTAGATCGGTAAGAGACATCATAGATCGCACCATATCCAATAGAGTGCGATTACGACGTTCGGACACACCATTACACTGAGGTGTTCCAGGCGGCGTGAGTTGTAAAACTATTCCACATTTTCTTAAGTGTGTGCCAAATTCATGACTCAAGTATTCTCCCCACGATCTGATTGCAAGAACTTAATTTTCCTGTCACGTTGATTCTCAACCTCACTCTGAAATTCCTTGAACTTTTCAAAGGTCTCAGACTTGTGTTTCACTAAGTAGACATACCCATATCTACTCAAGTCATCAGTGAGGGTGAGAACATAATGATAGTCACCGCGAGCCCCAACACTCATTGGACCGCACACATCAGTATGTATGATTTCCAATAAGTTGGTTGCTCGCTCCATTGTTCCTGAGAACGGAGTCTTGGTCATTTTACCCATGATGCATGGTTCGCACGTGTCAAATGATTCGTAATCAAGAGACTCCAAAAGTCCATCTGCATGGAGCTTCTTCATGCGTTTGACACCTATGTGACCAAGGCGGCAGTGCCACAAGTATGTGGGACTATCATTATCAACCTTACATCTTTTGGTATTCACACTATGAATATATGTAACATTACGCTCAAGATTCATTAAGAATAAACTATTCACCAGTGGGGCATGACCATAAAACATATCTCTCATATAAATAGAACAGCCATTATTCTCGGATTTAAATGAGTAGCCATCTCGAATTAAACGAGATCCTGATACAATGTTCATGCTCAAAGCTGGCACTAAATAACAATTATTGAGGTTTAAAACTAATCCCGTAGGTAAATGTAGAGGTAGCGTGCCGACGGCGATCACATCGACCTTGGAACCATTCCCGACGCGCATCGTCACCTCGTCCTTCGCCAGTCTCTGCTTATTCCGCAGCTCCTGCTTTGAGTTACAAATGTGAGCAACCGCACCGGTATCAAATACCCAGGAGCTACTATGAGTACTGGTAAGGTACACATCAATTACATGTATATCACATATACCTTTAGTGTTGTCGGCATTCTTGTCCGCTAAGTATTTGGGGCAGTTCCGCTTCCAGTGACCATTTCCCTTGCAATAAAAACACTCAGTCTCGGGCTTGGGTCCATTCTTTGGCTTCTTCTCGGCAGCTTGCTTACCGGGCGCGGCAACCCCCTTGTGGTCCTTCTTGAAGTTCTTCTTACCCTTGCCTTTCTTAAACTTAGTGGTTTTATTCACCATCAACACTTGATGTTCCCTTTTAATCTCCACCTCCGCTGATTTCAGCATTGAATATACCTCAGGAATGGTCTTTTCCATCCCCTGCATATTGAAGTTCATCACAAAGCTCTTGTAGCTCGGTGGAAGCGACTGAAGGATTCTGTCAATGACCGCGTCATCCGGGAGATTAACTCCCAGCTGAGTCAAGCGGTTGTGCAACCCAGACATTTTGAGTATGTGCTCACTGACAGAACTATTTCCCTCCATCTTACAACTGAAGAACTTGTCGGAGACTTCATATCTCTCGACCCGGGCATGAGCTTGGAAAACCATTTTCAGCTCTTCGAACATCTCATATGCTCCGTGTTGCTCAAAACGCTTTTGGAGCCCCGGTTCTAAGTTGTAAAGCATGCTGCACTGAACGAGGGAGTAATCATCAGCACGCTGCTGCCAAGCGTTCATAACGTCTTGGTTCTCTGGGATGGGTGCGTCACCTAGCGGTGCTTCTAGGAAATAATCTTTCTTGGCAGCTATGAGGATGATCCTCAGGTTCCGGACCCAGTCCGTATAGTTGCTGCCACCATCTTTCAGCTTGGTTTTCTCTAGGAACGCGTTGAAGTTGAGGGCAACATTAGCGTGGGCCATTTGATCTACAAGACATATTGTAAAGATTTTAGACTAAGTTCATGATAATTAAGTTCATCTAATCAAATTATTCAATGAACTCCCACTCAGATAGACATCCCTCTAGTCATCTAAGTGAAACATGATCCGAGTCAACTAGGCCGTGTCTGATCATCACGTGAGACGGACTAGTCAACATCGGTGAACATCTTCATGTTGATCGTATCTTCTATACGACTCATGCTCGAACTTTCGGTCTTCCGTGTTCCGAGGCCATGTCTGTACATGCTAGGCTCGCCAAGTCAACCTAAGTGTATTGCGTGTGTAAATCTGGCTTACACCCGTTGTATTCGAACGTTAGAATCTATCACACCCGATCATCACGTGGTGCTTCGAAACAACGAACCTTCGCAACGGTGCACAGTTAGGGGGAACACTTTCTTGAAATTATTACGAGGGATCATCTTATTTAAGCTACCGTCGTTCTAAGCAAATAAGATGTAAAACATGATAAACATCACATGCAATCAAATAGTGACATGGTATGGCCAATATCATTTTGCTCCTTATGATCTCCATCTTCGGGGCGCCATGATCATCGTCGTCACCGGCATGACACCATGATCTCCATCATCATAATCTCCATCACCGTGTCTTCATGAAGTTGTCTCGTCATCTATTACTTCTACTAATATGGCTAACGGTTTAGCAATAAAGTAAAGTAATTACATGACGTTATATGTTGACACGCAGGTCATAAATAAATTAAGACAACTCCTATGGCTCCTGCCGGTTGTCATACTCATCGACATGCAAGTCATGATTCCTATTACAAGAACATGATCAATCTCATACATCACATATATCATTCATCACATCCTTTTGGCCATATCATATCACACGGCACATGCTGCAAAAACAAGTTAGATGTCCTCTAATTGTTGTTGCAAATTTTTACGTGGCTGCTATAGGTTTCTTAGCAAGAACATTTCTTACCTACGCCAAAACCACAACGTGATATGCCAATTTATATTTACCCTTCATAAGGACCCTTTTCATCGAATCCGATCCGACTAAAGTGGGAGAGACAGACACCCGCTAGCCACCTTATGCAACTAGTGCATGTCAGTTGGTGGAACCAGTCTCACGTAAGCGTACGTGTAAGGTCAGTCCGGGCCGCTTCATCCCACGATGCCGCTGAATCAAGATAAGACTAGTAACGGCAAGTAAATCGACAAAATCAACGCCTCACAACAACTTGTGTTCTACTCATGCATAGAAACTACGCATAGACCTAGCTCATGATGCCAGTGTTGGGAACGTAGCAGAATTTTAAAATTTTCTACGCATCACCAAGATCAATCTATGGAGTCATCTAGCAACTAGGGAGAGGGGAATGCATCTACATACCCTTGTAGATCGCGAGCGGAAGCGTTCAAGAGAACAGGATTGATGGAGTCGTACTCGTCGTGATCCAAATCACCGATGACCGAGCGCCGAACGGATGGCACCTCCACGTTTAACACACGTACGGTTGGGGAAGACGTCTCCTCCTTCTTGATCTAGCAAGGGGGAAGGAGAGGTTGATGGAGATCCAATAGCACGACGACGTGGTGGTGGAAGCAGCGGTGATCTCGGCAGGGCTTCGCCAAGCTCAGCGAGAGGGAGAGGTGTCACAGGAGGGAGAGGGAGGCGCCAGGGGCTAGGGTGCACATCCCTTCCTCCCCCCTCTTTATATAGGGGTCCAGGGGGGTGCCGGCCCCTCTAGATCCCATCTAGATGGGGGGCGGCGGCCAAGGGGGGTGGCTTGCCCCCCAAGCCAAGTGGGGCGCCCCCCACCCCTAGGGTTTCCAACCCTAGGCGCAGGGGGAGGCCCATGGGGGGCGCACCAGCCCATCAGGGGCTGGTTCCCCTCCCACTTCAGCCCATGGGGCCCTCCGGGATAGGTGGCCCCACCCGGTGGACCCCCGGGACCCTTCCGGTGGTCCCGGTACAATACCGGTGACCCCCTAAACTTTCCTGGTGGCCGAAACTGGACTTCCTATATACAATTCTTCACCTCCGGACCATTTCGGAACTCCTCGTGATGTCCGGGATCTCATCCGGGACTTCAAACAACTTTCGGATTACCGCATACTAATATCTCAACAACCCTAGCGTCACCGAACCTTAAGTGTGTAGACCCTACGGGTTCGGGAGACACGCAGACATGACCGAGACGACTCTCCGGTCAATAACCAACATCGGTATCTGGATACCCATGTTGGCTCCCACATGCTCCTCGATGATCTCATCGGATGAACCACGATGTCGAGGATTTAATCAATCCCGTATACAATTCCCTTTGTCAATCGGTACGTTACTCGCCCGAGACTCGATCGTCGGTATGCCAATACCTCGTTCAATCTCGTTACCGGCAAGTCACTTTACTCGTACCTTAATGCATGATCCCGTGATCAACCACTTGGTCACATTGAGCTCATTATGATGATGCATTACCGAGTGGGCCCAGAGATACCTCTCCGTCATACGGAGTGACAAATCCCAGTCTCGATTCGTGTCAACCCAACAGACACTTTCGGAGATACCCGTAGTGCACCTTTATAGTCACCCAGTTACGTTGTGACGTTTGGCACACCCAAAGCACTCCTACGGTATCCAGGAGTTGCACAATCTCATGGTCTAAGGAAATGATACTTGACATTTGGAAAAGCTCTAGCAAACGAACTACACGATCTTTGAGCTATGCTTAGGATTGGGTCTTGTCCATCACATCATTCTCCTAATAATGTGATCCCGTTATCAATGACATCTAATGTCCATAGTCAGGAAACCATGACTATATTTTGATCAACGAGCTAGTCAACTAGAGGCTCACTAGGGATGTGTTGTGGTCTATGTATTCACACGTGTATTGCGATTTCCGGATAACACAATTATAGCATGAACAATAGACAATTATCATGAACAAGGAAATATAATAATAACCATTTTATTATTGCCTCTAGGGCATATTTCCAACAAGTATAAACTTTACTATTCTGTTTGGGAACCGCCTATAGTGTGTGTAGCATGAAAGATATCGAGATCTCTTGGTTGTTATGTTGACAATGAAAGTATGCCACTCAAAATATTATTTATCTCTGTTTCAAAACTTGAGCTCTGGCACCTCTACAAATCCCTTCTTCCCTCCGGGAAGGGCCTATCTATTTACTTTTATTTTGAGTCATCATCCTCTTATTAAAAAGCACTAGTTGGAGAGTATCGCTGCCATTCGCATGCATTGCTATTAATTTACATTGAGTATGATTGTGACTGGATCTCTTTTACCATGAATTACAATGTCTAGTTAGTCCTTGATCTTCAGGGGTGCTCTGTATTTATGTTTTGTGGTCTTAGAAAGGGCTAGCGAGATACCATCTTGTTATATCGTGTTATGATTGTTTTGAGAAAGTGTTGTCATCCGAGATTTATTATTATTGCTCGTTAGTTGATTATCATTGATATGCGTAAACATGAGACCTAAATGTTATTGTGAATATGGTTAGTTCATAATCTTTGCTGGAAACTTGAATGATGGCTTTACATATTTGCAACAACAAAATCAAACAGAGTTTGTAAAAGTTTTTCTTTATCACTTTCAGTTTGTCAACTGAATTGCTTGAGGACAAGCAAAGGTTTAAACTTGGGGGAGTTGATACGTCTCCAACGTATCTACTTTTCTAAACACTTTTGCCTTGTTTTGGACTTTAACTTGCATGATTTGAATGGAACTAACCCGGACTGACGCTGTTTTCAGCAGAACTGCCATGGTGTTATTTTTGTGCAGAAATAAAAGTTCTCGGAATGACCTCAATGTCAGGACCCCGACTCAATGCCACATCGATCTAGCATGTAACACCTCATATCACTTTGCGGCCTCACGCACGGTATTCCCACGGGTGTCGCCTTACCTTTGCCCGGGACCGTTTGCGTCTTTTGGCACACGTATATGATAGTGTCGCTAGCATCCATATGATAAGGAGCCCGGGCTGACATGGCTAGTCGTAAACCCAAAGTGGCACAAACATACAGGGACAGGCATCCATGACCCAACATCGAACGTGTCGGTCATCAGCGAGTGAATCCAGGCTGTAGCACTGGGCTAGCAGGACTCCGGTGAAGTGGGCTGTAGCGGGCTAACAGGACTCCGGAATTCATCGCGTGACATTTCCCCGAAGGGACAGACACAGGAACGAAGAAGGACACATGCCGGCCAGCCTAAGTGTTCCGGAGCAGTAGCAAGCTACCATGGCTCGGTGGAAACACTAGGAGACATTTCCCGGTAAGAGAGGCTACTAAAGATAAACAACTAGATAGTCAGATCCCACACATACCAAGCATTTCAATAACATACACACAATATGCTCGATATGTGCAAACACAACATGGCATCACAACATGACTCTACGACTCAAGTATTTATTCATTAGGCTCCGAGGAGCGAGATATTACAACCAGGGGTCTCACGACCCAACATTCAGAGCATACAAATCAAAGCACAAGCGGAAGCTATCATGTCTGAGTGCAGACATCTATAAATTAAAAAGGCTTGAAAGCCTGACTATCTACCAGATCCTGCCGAGGGCACAAGATCGTAGCTGAGGTAACAAGCTAAACGTCGAAGTCCACGCGGAACTACTAGCGAGACCGAAATCTCTCTGCAAAACATAAAATAGGCAAACGTGAGTACAAATGTACCCAGCAAGACTTACATCAGAACTATCTACATATGCATCATTATCAACAAAGGGGATGGTGGGGTTTATCTGCAGCAAGCCAGCTTTGACTCGGTGGCTATCCTAAACTACGACTGCAAGTAACTCTTTTGAGGTGGCGCACACGAGTCCACATATTCACCATATCAATACACCACTATGGATCCGCTCCCGTCTCCCTACGAGAACGCCATCCATAGCACTCACGCTTATCTTGCGTATTTTAGAGTATCCACTTTCACTTGTCTATGAACTGTACAAGGGGTCCAAGTTTCCATATCCGAGGAATCCGGCTATTCGAATAGATAATGGTAACCCTGCAGGGGTGTACTTCTTCACACACGCTTTCGCCACTTATCGCCCTGTACACGTCATGTACCTCGGCAACCTTCAAGCGGAAGCCGGGCGAGGGAGTCGGCCACGACCTGACTAACCGAACAAGTCTCTAGTCCAGGTTTATCGCCTATTCGGGTTCCATCCGCAAGGAGATCCGGCCGGGGTGTCGCTCACGGCCCCAAACGATGTGAACAGGGTTCCCAAGCCCACCTCGACGGGTGGATATACGCTTGGTACACCGTGCCACTGTGCCTAGTCTGTCCCAAGCCCACCTGTACCGGGTGCCACTTGGTAGACTACTAACACTACCTACAAACACCAGAAACTAGTTGCAACTCCTGGACAGAGATCAGGTTGATTAATAAGTCGAGAGAGCTTGGAGCGCCCGGAGCCCAATGTGTGGTAGTAACTGATCATGGATCACAAACACAGAACTCAGTTCCTGAGGACGGCTGCAATGAGACAACCCACCATGTACTCCTACATGGCCTCTCACCGCTACCTTTACCAAAACGTGTTCACACACTTAACTCTCAAAGGTAGGACATGTTCACACACCTCTGATTCATCCCCGATGAATCAGACCTGACTCAACTCTAAGCAGTAGCAGGCATGACAAACAAGCATGAATGAGTAGGCACAACAGGGCTCAAACAACTCCTACTCATGCTAGTGGGTTTCATCTATTTACTGTGGCAATGACAGGTCATGCAAAGGATAAAGGGGTTCAGCTACCGCAGCAAGTAACAGATGAATCGGTGTTGTCCTAATGCATTAAAAGAGAGCAGGGCGAGAGAGTAGGATTGTATCGGAATGAACAAGGGGGTTTTGCTTGCCTGGCACTTCTGAAGATAACATAGTTCTTCATCGGTGTCATCGAAGTCATCGTCGGAACCACGTCTATCGAGGGGGAACAACACCGGCAAACACAGAGGAAACATGATCAATGCAATGCACAATATGATGCATGCTATGACATGGCAATATGAATGTGTTTTGGGCTAATGCACTTAGCTATGATTTAAATGACGTTGGTTTGAATACAAGATTCAAATTCAAACTCCATATGTGAGAGTTTAAATGCCATTTATTTGTTTTGTCCAAAACAGAGGACAAACATTGTTCAAACATGCATGAAAATGGTACAGATGGATTCCTTGAATTTTTCTGATAATTTTTCATATATAACTTATTTCCATTGGAGTTACGGTTGAATTTCTATGATTTATTGAAGTTTAGGGCCTTTTCTGAAATTTCCTGAATAAAAATAAATCCAGAAATGATTTATGGCGTCAGCACCACGTCACTGTGACGTCAGCAGAGTCAACTGGGCGCCCCAGGTCAAACCTGACCAGTGGGGTCCACTGGTCAGTGACTGGGGCTGGTTAGTGCCACTGACGTGTGGGCCCAGTCAACGGCCACGTCAGCGCGGTCAAAACTGACGCGTGGGGCCACTGCAATTAGATTAAACCTAATCTATTTTAGTTAGCCAGTTAGTTAGGCCGCAGGGCCCGCATGTCAGTGAGAGTGTGGGTTAATTAGTGGAGTCATTAACTACTAACGACGGTGCCACGTCAGCTGCCGGCGTTTAACCGCCGGCGACCTCAGATCGCGGCGGCGTCCGCGGCGGGATTGCGCTACAGGCCATGGTTTGGGGCGCGGGGAGCATCTACGGGGAGCTGGCGGAGTGGCGCTTCCAGTGGTGGAGGCGGCTGGAGCGGAGGTGGCCGGAGTTGAGCACGGCGTCGACCTCGGCGGCGGCCGGAGCTCGGGCGAGCTCGGGGTCGGTGTTAGGGAGCACGGCAGGAGGAGCTGGGGCGTGCTACGGACTCCTGAGATCGCAGTGAGCACGACGGTGGGCTCGGAAACGAGCTGCGGTGGCTGTGGCCACGGCCACGCCATGGCCGGCGGTGAGAAGCTCTCGGCCGCGGTGGAGAAAGAAGCTAGGGGATGAGCGCGAGCTTGAGAGAAGGGGGAAGAGGAAGAGGGGCTCACAGTGGATCGAACGGAGGGGTCGGCGAGCTCGGGGAAGCTTCTGCGACGGCGAATTTACGGCGGCGATCTTCGGGCACCGGGGATGAAGACGACGACGCTCCGGTCGACTGGGGCCTCCTCTGGTCGCGTGCGTCGGTGTGCAGCTCCATGGGGTCGGGACGGAGCTCAGGGATGCGGAGAGGGAGCGAGGAAGTGGCTGTGGCCGCGGTGGTTGCGAGCGACGTTGGCGGCGGCTCTCGGTGGGGAGAGCAGAGGAAGGGGAGAGATCCAGAGAGAGTGAGAGAGCGTCGGGGGTTGCGTGGCGTCGCGGGAGGCGACCAGGGCGACGAGGGGATAGCCAGGCAGGCAAGGAGGAGCTGGCGCGGCTCGCCTACGCGCCGGGCACGCAGCTGCTTCGGGGCGAGGGGAGGAAGACGACGGAGGGCTGCGGTGGTGGGCTGGGCCGATTCTGCTGGGCCACCAGGTGGGTGGGCCTCAGGTAAGCGTCAGGTAAGTCCTTCTCTCTCTCTCTTTTATTTCTATTTAACTCTGTTTTCTATTTTCTGTAGTTTGTTTTGATTTAGTTTTAGACACTAAACCATTTTTATTGCTTCTGATAATTATGGTAGGGACTAGTAGGATTATTCCAAAGCCCTTCATCAAAGATCAGAATTATTGGGCATATATTAATTAATTAAGAAATATATATCCAATGCAAATAGTTATTTATTTAATTCAAAGGCCCAAAATAATTAACTCTGATATACCAAAAATATTGTTTTGAGTTTTTCCTCTTTGCAATATTTTCAGAGACTAAGAGGAACATTTTCTTGGACTCATTTGAGAAGATTTAAATGTTGATCATTTTTAGAAGGTTTCTGAGGCTTTGAAAATTCCTCAATTCAAATTTCATTTAAATTTAAACATGATGCACACATGGAAGCAAGCATAGGTCAGGCCAGAACTAGGGATGTGACACTCAAAATCCACGGAGACACGTTTTGAAATTAATGAAAAATACTGAGGAAAGAATCAACATCAGGGGGCCCACATCCTGTCCACGAAGGTGCAGGGCGCGCCCCTGCCTTGTGCGCCCCCTGGGACTCCACCGACCTTAACCCCGGATCCATATATTCACTTTCAGGGAGAAAAAAACAGGGAAAAGGATTCAGTGCGTTTTACGATACGGAGCCGCCCCAAGTCCTAATCTTCCTTGAGAGGGCTGATCTGGAGTCCGTTCGGGGCCCGGAGAGGGGAATCCGTCGCCATCGTCATCATCAATCATCCTCCATCACCAATTTCACGATGCTCACCGCTGTGCGTGAGTAATCTTATCGTAGGGTTGCTGGATGGTGATGGGTTGGATGAGATTTACCATGTAATCGAGTTAGTTTTGTTAGGGTTTGATCCCTAGTATCCATTATGATCTAAAATTGATGTTGCTATGACTTTGCTATGCTTAATGTTTGTCACTAGGGCCCGAGTGCCATGATTTTAGATCCGAACCTATTATATTTTCATAAATATATGTGAGTTTTTTTATCCTATCTTGCAAGTCAATAGTCACCTACTATGTGTTATGATCCGGCAACCCCAAAGTGACAATAATTGGGACCACTCCCGGTGATGACCGTAGTTTGAGGAGTTCATGTATTCACTAAGTGTTAATGCTTTGGTCCGGTACTCTATTAAAAGGAGACCTTAATATCACTTTGTTTCCAATAGGACCCCGCTGCCACGGGAGGGTAGGACAAAAGATGTCATACAAGTTCTTTTTCATAAGCACGTATGATTATATTCGGAATACATGCCTACATTACATTGATGAACTGGAGCTAGTTATGTGTCACCCTATGTTATATTTTTTTTAACTGTTGCATGAGGAATCGCACCCGACATAATTATCCATCATCGATCCATTGCCTACGAGCTTTTCACATATTGATTTTTGCTTAGTCACTTTTCCTTTGCCACTGTTACGATTGCTGTTACGATTGCTACAAAAACTACTACTGATACTTTTTGCCACAATTACCGTTACTTCCATGCTACTTTACTACTAAATACTTTGCTGCAGATATTAAGTCTTTCAGGTGTGGTTGAACTGACAACTCAACTGCTAATACTTGATAATATTCTTTGGCTCCCATTGTGTCGAATCAATAAATTTGGGTTGAATACTCTACCCTCCAAAATTGTTGTGATCCTCTATACTTGTGGGTTATCATGCATTACCAAGAGGGCCCAGAGATATCTCTCTGATACTCAGAGTGACAAATCCTAATCTCGATCCATGCCAACCCAACAAACTCGTTCGGAAACACCTGTAGAGCATCTCTATAATCACCCAGTTACGTTGTGACGTTTGATAGCACATAAGGTGTTCCTCCGATATTCGGGAGTTGCATAATCTCATAGTCAAAGGAATATGTATAAGTCATCAAGAAAGCAATAGCAATAAAACTTAACGATCATTATGCTAAGCTAACGAGTGGGTCTTGTCCATCACATCATTCTCCTAATGATGTGCTCCCGTTCATCAAATGACAACACATGTCTATGGTCAGGAAACTTAACCATTTTTGATTAACGAGCTAATCAAGTAGAGGCATACTAGGGACACTTTGTTTTGTCTATGTATTCACACATGTATCAAGTTTCTGATTAATACAATTCTAGCATGAATAATAAACATTTACCATGATATAAGGAAATACAAATAACAACTTTATTATTGCCTCTAGGGCATATTTCCTTCATCAAGTGCTCGTATATGTACTCCATATTCGAATTCATTGCTTCAAAGAAAGGACAAAAAAATTAGCACGAACATTTCACCAAACACTTGTCAGACGTGATGACCCCTGTAGGGCGGATGGTGCCTGCGCGGCGGAGGACTAGCGGCATGACAACCGGGTGTGGCGGTGGAGACCGCGGAGGTCCGGAAAGGGTTTGACGGGGCGACCGGGGTGGTAGAGCGGCGATGTCAACGAGGGAGGAAGAGGATGCAAGAAGGAGGGAAGGATGAAAGCGCGGGGTCCGGAAGGGGTCTTGGGTGAGTCGGGGGTGTCGGAGTCCAACGTGGCAACAGTCTGGACTCCCGCAAAGCTTTCCTAATTTGCTTTCGGTTTGCAGGGAGACAAACAAGCAAACTAATCCACGAAACAATGTGGGACGATGTTGGATGACAAATTGCACCCGAATAGCTTGATCCAGACGTTTCCTATGTACTCCATCTGAAATTATTTGTCACGAATATAAATGTATCTAAATATATTTTAGTTCTAAAATCTAAACACACTCATTTTTATCTATTTCTACGACAAGTAATTAGGCCTAGAGAGAGTAGTATTTTATTATTTTTCACACTGTCAGCGTGACTCACGCATGAAAATTGTTGGCGACATACAGTTTGCTACTCCTTGCCCGGGCCCACGCTCCAGTGTCCAGATAAGCGAGCGCACGGGTCGCCGGTCGAAGCGGATATGCGGCACGCCGCTCTACTTGCCTTGCTTCCATCGCCGCGTCTTCTCTCACATAAACGCACGCTTCCATCGGGAACAGACAGCGGTGCGTAGCAAAGGAAACACGGCGAGGCCGGCGATGGATGTCAAGTGCCGGCGTCTGGAGGGGAAGGTGGCCGTCGTGACGGCTTCCACGCAGGGCATCGGCCTCGCCATCGCCGAGCGCCTCGGCCTGGAGGGCGCCGCGGTCGTCATCTCCTCCCGCAAGCAGGTCCAGCCACACCCCTCCTGGGGTCTCGATTGCGTCGGCCGTGTGGTTTGCTTTCTCTGATCGAGTGGTTTCTTGGCGCCGCAGAAAAACGTGGACGAGGCGGTGGAGGGCCTCAGAGCAAAGGGGATCACCGTGGTCGGGGCCGTCTGCCACGTCTCCAACGCCGAGCAGCGCAAGCACCTCATCGACACGGCCGTCAAGGTGAGATTTAGGCTGTCTGTTCTTAGTTCGGTGGTGGTGGTGGTAGGGTGAGAGATTTCCTTTGACAGTGCTGGGGCCTGGGGCTCTTGGGTTACAACGTTGTCAGATTCGTTACTTGGGAGCTGCGATTTTAAATAGATCGGCACTCTACAGTGGAATTTCGGCCCGGGTGAGGTGTTGGTTTACTAGACTGTGAGTTGTTCCCAAATGTTGACCAAATTCTGCATACCATTCTTGTTGGCTGTTAGACAAAATAGGAGAGGGCGAAACTGCTATTCTGCGACCCTGTTTGTTTCAGCTTTAGGCAGCAGATTCTCCTAGGAAAAATCAGAAGCTGAAACAAACAGCTATTTGGAATCAGCTTGCCATTGAAGCTGGAGCTGGATTCGGGCCATTTTCAGTGTAATTGCCTGAAGCACGTCCAAGTGTACTTCAGTGAAGCAAATCCACAGGTGATTCGAAGCCAACTGAAGTTGAATCAAAGAGGGCCAGTAGGGCGCGAATGTTCAGCTTGGAGGCTTGAAATGTGACACGCTGCTGGCCATTTGATTGCGTGTTGCGGCCATGTGTTTGTGTTTGTGTTTGTGATGGAAACGTGGTTAACATGGAAGGACCAGTGGGTGTTGCGCGATACGGCTGTCGCGCTGTAGCAGTATCCATTCTGAATAAAACTGTTTTCTTTTGAAACCAGAGCTCTCATTTGGAGAGCAGTACATGTGTATCCACAACTATGGCGATCGCTGTATTATTTTTGTTGCTGCTTAGTCCTACTTATATTTCTCTGCGTCTAATGATGTAGGAAGAGTTCATGGTTAGCATTTCATTTTGGGTGCATCTGAACTGTTTTTTTTATCTTACCACAATTACGAGCTGATAGTTTGTGCTCATATCTGAAATACTTTACTGCATCTGCATGTATACTTATGATTATTGCAGCCAGGTAGTATTGAAATGATTGTGGTAGTAAAAAAGTTGTAATGTCCCTGGAGATAGAATGGGGAATTTTTTAGGTGGATAGAACATGGATTTAGGATATAAGAGAGTTAGTTTGGGGAAGAAGAAAGAAGAATAAGAATTGGGGAGCGGATATTTGTACTCTCATTTGATATGCAATACCATTACAGTAGAAGGCTTTATAAATTGACACATCCTCACAGATATTGACCTGAATCACGTTACCAGCATGTGACACGGATCTACAGATAGCGACCTGAATCACAGCACCAGTTTGTGACACAACCCCACAGGGTCTGAAGATCAATATAAAGCAGTCTCATTTCCATCTCTCGCCCTTGCTATTTATGTCTTCTCTTAGCATCAACATCAGGGCGATCCTGCCCCAGTACAGGGCTGGTCCATGACAAAAAAATAATAATTATGTTACTGCAGAATTTCGGACATATTGATATTGTTGTCTCCAATGCCGCTGCAAATCCTTCTGTGGATAGCATACTAGAGATGAAAGAGTCAGTTCTTGACAAGCTATGGGATATTAATGTCAAAGCTTCTATTCTTCTACTTCAGGTGAATTAATGCTGCATTCTAAATCCTAATTTACATGTTCTATAAATAACTGTCGCACAAGTAATCACTTCCCATTTTCCTTATGTTAGGACGCCGCACCACATTTGAGGAAGGGATCATCTGTGATACTAATTTCTTCAATTGCTGGCTATAATCCTGATGCAGCTTTAACGATGTATGGTGTTACAAAGACTGCCCTTTTTGGTCTCACGAAGGTATATGCTAATCCTTTGTGGTTGTTGTGTTAGTGCACGCGCATTGATTCATATCAAAATTGTAAAGAATTGTGTGTTAGTGTGGTTAATACTCACTTCATTTCGATATACTCCCTCTGTAACTTAATGTAAGACGTTTTTGCATAGACCATGGAAGCATCGACTTACTGAGAAATGACTTCTTAATAACCCATTGAAAGACCATACCGGAACCACCTATGACCTAACCTCTTCAAAGCATTTAAGCAGGGGTGGAGAGTAGAAGCGTTGTAAGAACTGCTCTTGGTTCGCTGAATGGACAGACATTTTGATGATGACTCTTGCTTTCATGGATAGATATAGCGAAATGGAAGGACTATTTATCTTGATAAATATATTGTATATAGGAATATATTTGTCCTAGGCAAGTTAATTGATGGACTTGCTTCAGGGGAGAGCATATATATAGGTAATCCACAATTTTATATGAAATTTATCTCATCATGAGACATGCTGCTTGTATGTGGTGCCACTTCGTCTTCGGAAAGCAAAGCTACCACTGACAGGGTGGGGGGATGCTCCTACAAATTAAGCAAAATTATCTTGTAATAACAAGCTCATAAATTTACACTTTGAAAACCCGGGAACTGGAATTTTGTGGCTATAAATAAGCGATTGGATGTTGTCACTTGTCACCTTGAGAAAGTTTTCGAGTTCGATTCTAGGTTCCCTCCAAATCCTTACACACTACAGACATGCTTATGAATTGAGCTATACTTTTAAGTGCACAATTAATCAGATTCAGTGATTCACATCTGGCAAACGCCTAACTGTAATTTAGTGTCTACGAATGTGTGCACTGATGCGCAAGCTCGATAGAGTTTAATAGATTAGCATGATGAATCTTGCATTCACACATATGGTCAGATGTTGCACGTCTACAGTTTAGAGTACCAGATAGCCATCTAACAGAACATTGTAAACTTTCATGACAGCTGAAGTTGTATTACAAGGCGGTTTATTCCCATCACTGGGTATTCATGTTGTAACTTTGTGACCATATTTTATTGTTAATTGTGGATTTTATGTACATGTGACAACTTATGCATGTGTGCACATGATCTTGAATTGCCTAGTTGTGCATCTTAAAAAAATCTGAGAAAAATTATGTGCAGCAAGTAAAACATTTGCACTTGCAAAAAGTGCGCACATACAAACAAATAAGACTAATAATAAGTAGCACAATTTTCTGTTTTTTTTTGCACCCATGCACATAAGATAATATTTGTGCACTTCTTTTTGCATGTGCGCTTGCTGCACATCATTTTTTTGATATTTGTTGTAGGGTGCATAAGTGTGACTTTCAAGTTCGTATGCAGTCACCCATAAGTGCACATATGCTTTTCCCCTTAGGCCTCTTTTGGTTCATAGGATAGGATTATCATAGGAATAGGAATCTTGTAGGAAATGAGATGACATGTATCTCAAATCCTATGAGTAGGAATAGGAAACAAGATGTCATTTGGTTGACATCAAAGGAATTTTTCCATTGAGTCTAGGCTCTTTTTTATTTTCCTATGAAATGTGGAGGATAGGAACCAATCCTATGTAGGAATAGGAATCCATTCCTATGAACCAAAGGGCTTTAAAGGAAAAAATCCTATAAAAATCCTATCCTCTAGAATTCCTATGAAATTCCTCTAAAGCAAAGGAGGCCTTAAACTGTCAGGATATACATTGTTTTACACCTGAAGAGGAATTTTCTCCACTGACTCTGTCCATATATGTATCCTTGTCCAGGCTCTTGCTACTGAGATGGGCCCAAATACCCGTGTTAACTGTATAGCTCCTGGGTTTGTTCCTACACGCTTTGCTGGTTTCCTCACAACTAATGAGACCATCGTGAGTAATTTCTGATATCCATCATGCTCCTTTTCTTGTATATGTTGGTATATCTGGTTGGTCATACTCATAACAAAGAGGCAAGACCCTACATCACTTACAAGGAAAAGTGAATCAAGAGGGCAATTGTACATTTTGAAAGTTTCTTGATGAATAAGATTCATTACTAGCCACACATTTGCTGCCTTGTACTGCTGACACAGGCTTATACATAGAAAGCAAAAGCCTGCACATATAAATACACTGATTTTCTCATGAATTATTATGTTTCCCAACTATACTGCAATTAGTTTTTTACGAACAAGAAAGTAGATAAACTTTATATTTTGAAAAAAGTTCAAATTGTGCAGCAACTATTGCCAATATGGGATAACATTATAACTAACATTACTGTTGAAAAACGTGAAGGCGCTATTTTTACTTTACACATGGAATGACCTCTGTCAAATCTCTGAAAGCAAGGGAGCACTCAGAAAAATGGTACAGTTAAGACACAGAATGAACAAGAGATTTAAAAAACACAACTCATTTCTTACAGAAATATAATTAGCATCAGACTGATTAGCATGCTGTAGGTTTAACGTCCAAATCATCTCAAACGATGTTGCACAAGCTTATCTCCAATCGGTGCTACCCCAACTCTAACACGTATATCATCATTTCAGACCCAATCCTTTCTTGTGTGGCCACATATCCATCTCAACATGTGCATCTCTGCTACACCGAACTGCTGGACATGTCGCCTTTTAGTTGGCCAACATTCAGTGCCATACAACATCGCATGTCGAATCGCTATCCTATAGAACCTGCCTTTTAGCTTTTCTCGCACCCTCTTGTCACAGAGGACACCAGAAGCTTGCCGCCACTTTATCCATCCAGCTTTGATTTGATGGCTCACATCTTCATCGATATCACCATCCCTCTACAACATTGGCTCCAAATGTCGAAAGGTTGCCTTCTGAGGTACCACTTGCCCCTACAACATTGGCTCCAAATGTCGAAAGGTTGCCTTCTGAGGTACCACCTGCCCATCAAAGCTAACCTCCTCCTCATGCCTAGTAGTACTGAAACTGCTTCTCATGTACTCAGTTTTAGTTCTACTAAGCCTAAAACTGCATCTCATGTACTCAATTTCAGTTCTACTAATCCTAAAACCTTTCGATTCCAAAGTCGGTTTCTGCGGCTCTTTACTTTATATTATTAACCCCCTTCAGACTATCGTTGACTAGCACCGCATTATCCGCAAAGAGTATACTCCATGGGATATCTCCTTGTATATTGTGAGCTCATCATCACCAAAGCAAAAAGATAAGCGCTCAACGTTGACCCTTGGTGTAGTCCTATTTTAATTGGAACACCATATGGGGGAGCTCAAACCAATGCAACAATGCAAAGCTAGGTCAAGCAACAGATGCTCAACTCACTCTCTCAGTCTCACAAGACGCAACTCAAGAAATTAGGAGATAGAGGGGAATCAATGGAGGAGATCAACAAATGACTCCAAGAGCCATCCACGAACCCCCCTTCACATAGAGGGGAGATAGGGGTTTGGGGGAGGTGATTTGTGGCTCAGAAGAGTGGTAAAAACATGTATGAATGGCACCCAAACCGGTGGGGAAGAAGAGCCCTTAAAGAGCCAACTCCCCAAAACTAGTTGTTTGGCTCAAACAGACCTTCTCTGGACACCCCGTGCCCATGGGCCCCGTGGGCATGGTACAAGCCCGTGGGCACGGGAGACCCCGTGCGCATGGCCTACCCAGAAACAGCCTACAACAGAAACCTAAACATGCATAAGTCATACGAACTCTGATTTTGATGATCTTGGGCTTGTTTTAAAGCTATGGACAAGCCCAAGTCTACAGATAAAGAGCCACCCAAGATTAGAAATAAAGAATGATGCAAAAATGCGAAGGTTTGAGCCCTCTACATACGACGTGATCAAGCTACTCGCCCGAAAGTCCCTCTTGATAGTACGGCTATCAAACCTATAATCCGGTCTCCCGCCAAGCCCCATGAGACCGGTAAAACTAGGGAAACCTGGCTAAGTTATACCTTTGCCTTGCGCATTCTGCTTCAGCTTGATAAGGACGTTAATGCTTGCCTCAAGTTGAAATCCTTTTCTTGACCACAATCACTTGGTGAACATACTTGAATTGCTTCCCCCGATTGCAGTGAGGGAAGCCTTCACTTGAGCACATCTTCACATGTACATTATCACGAGGTGGACCGCAAGCTTCAAAGCATGTAATCTCCAGATGCTCATCTTGCACTTGCACCTTCCAATGACCATCACCACTTGATGTCGCTCATCTTGCACTTGCACTTCTCAATGACCATCACCACTTGATGTCATCCTTACATAGGCTACTTGAAATCTTTCTTTTGACACAAGCCCATGAGAAACACCTAACCCACATAGACATAACAAACATATAGCATGTGATTGTTCACAAAGCGCAATTCACAATTACTTACCATACCACTAGATCACTAGATGCCATGCGGTACATTGGTTGCGCTTGTGTATTGACCATCTAGTATTCAATCTTCTAGCTTCATCTTGGTCAACTAACATCTTTAGTCATGCTCCATCTTGGTTTTTAAAAGTCACAATGAACTTTTTATTTCGCTTCATTGCTTCAAGACTAGATCACCAAAGACTCTTTCATGACCATATCAAGTTTCACCATGGACATCATATTGGTCATCACTTGCTCTTCTAAATGCTCTATCACAATCTCTTGAGAGGCACAATGAATTATTCACTCTAGTAGCTTGATTCAAGACTTGATCAACCAAAACCCAACACACAAACCCAACATGTTCTTGTCTTATAACCATAACTTGAATTCTTCCTTAAATAATTCTCTAAAGTCCTTGATCCTTATAAGCTCAAATATGTCAACCTTTGATATCCTCCAATGAACTCCACCTTGATCATATTTGGTTACGCATTGAGATCGATCTTGATGGCTTCAATAGATATCTCCAAAGACCAACTGGTAACCTCACTGGACATGAGACCCCAAGAGTAAAACCCTAGGCCCTGGCCGTGGGCATGGGGCCAGGGACCCCATGCGCATGGGGCATCTAGAGAGTTTAACACTCGACCTCGTGTGCACGGAGGTCAGGAGGCCCATGCGGACGATGTGTCTGGAGAGGAGGCCCATGCGGACGATGTGTCTGGAGAGGAGGCCCATGCGGACGATGTGTCTGGAGAGATTTCCCTGGGCACGAGGTAAGCAGAGAGGGATACCATGATGATCTCTACGTGAGTCTTTTGATGGAACTCTTCCCAAATCAAACCAATATGCTTCATGCATCACTATGGAACAGTTCTTCATGCAGGATACAATGCACTTGATGCTCCATATGAATTGTCATTCAATACCAAAGCTTAGAGCATATCTTCATCTTTATGGCAATCATCCTTGAATCCATCCAATATCCTTAAGGTACCACCTATGGAATATTCCTTCAAATATATCTCCATGAAAGCATTAGTCCATAGAGATTGTCATTAATTACCAAAACCACACTTAGGGGCTACATGCACTTTCAGTATCATCAAAGGAGTCGTCCAACTCAATGGCTGAGCTCTCATTCTCTCCATTGAACAGTTTGTTGAAGTACTCTCGCCCTCTATTCTTGATCTCCTTGTCCTTAACCAGAAGTTGACTTGTTCCATTCTTGATGCATTTGACTTGGTTGACATTCCCCATCTTCCTTGTAGTTGTCCCTTTCGCTTCCCTCATGTTTAAACGCTGAAAGAGGCCCGACCCATTGCTTCACTCACAGCTCGCTTTGTGGTCTCTTTGTCACCTTGTACTTCTATATGTTGTCTGCACTCCTATCCAGGTGTAGGCGTACATTCTTTCTTCTCCTTAATAGCCTTTTGGACATCATTGTTCCACCACTAGGTAACCTTCGCTTCGCTTCTACTCCCCCTCTTCACCTCAAACTCCTCTAAAGCCACCTTTCGAACTCAAGTTGCCATCTTCATCCACCTATTGTTTGCATGACCTCCTTCCTCCCAAGAGCCCTCCTTAATAACCCCCTCCTTGAAAGCCTGAGTTGCCTCCCCTTGAGCTTCCACCACTTTGTTCTAGCGACTTTGGCGCACTTATTCCGCCGGACAGATATCCGAAAGCGGAAGTCAGCCAGCACAAGCTTATGTCGTGGGACAACACTCTCTTTAGGTATCACCTTACAATCTAGGCAAAAACACGTCTGTCTTCTCTTCTCGAGAGGATGAAATCAATCTGGCTAGAGCGTTGACCACCACTACAAGTCACTAGATGGGATTCTCTCTTTCGAAAGAGGGTGTTAGCTATGATCATGTCGTAGGCTAAAGCGAAGCTTAAGACATCCTATCCTTCTTGATTCCTACTGCCATAACCAAGGCCCCCATGCACTCCTTCAAAACTTGTGTTAGATGTACCCACATGGCCATTGAGGTCTCCTCCGATGAAGAGCTTCTAGCCAATAGGTACACTCCTAACCATGTCCTCATGCCTTCCTAAACTCCCTCTTGGTGTTCTCATTGTGGCCCACTTGTGGGGCATATGAGTTGATAACATTGAGCACTAAGTCCTCAACAACCAGTTTGATCAGGATAATCCGGTCCCCTTGTCTCTTGGCATCTACCACTCCATACTTGAAGCTCTTGTTGATCAAAGATACCTACTCCATTTATGTTTGTAGTTGTCCCCATGTACCACAGCTTGAAGCTGGTACCCTTCACCTCCTTCGCCTTTTGTCCCTTCCATTTGGTTTCTTGAACGCGCAGGATATCAATACCTCTCCTCACGGCTGTATCAACTAACTCCCATAGCTTACTAGTCAGGGACCCTATGTTCTAGCTACCTATGCAGGTCCTACTAGGCTCGGCTAGCTTCCTTACCCTTCGCATTCGTCGAGTCAAATGCGAAGACCCTTGGCGTTGATGTAGCGCGGCACTAAGGATGCGACGACCCGGTCCGTGCTCGCTTATCACTAGATCAAAATCAAGATACGGCCCATCAACGGGGGGAGGGGGGGCTTGCCCATTTAACAGCACACTTGGGTTCCAATATGGCTCGTCGGTAAGATGGTTATGCCCCAACAATGTACTTCTGGGTTTCATCTCCATAAGGGTGGTTGAGTTTTGACATTGGCTCGATCATGACCCTCCTTCTTTACCTGGGCTTCGAACCGGCTATGATGCAATGACCCCTTCCTTGCTCACTTATCATCGTATAATTAGCAGGCTTTGTTATGGTCTGCCATCGAGTCATTGACACATCACGGGAAGTTGGAGAACCAATCCAATGGGCAGAAAGTAGAAACACTGTATGGTTGTAGTGGGTCTTCTCATACCAAAAAGGACCCTCGACCAGTGTGAGACTTTTACCACAATCTCCCACTTCAAAAGATTAGTGTTATTAAATTGATCTTTGTACTTTCTCAATCATGGGTAGTTAGTTATCAGATGTGTTACATATTCATGGATGGCAATTGTAACTATATATGCCATAGTCAATATGATTATTAATATGGCGATTTCAATTAGCTAATGCATTGTTTTTCTTTCAATCTGCCAGAAATTCATTATTTTTATTTTACTTTAAGTACTCACTCATATCTTGCATTCAGTTGGTCTTTCTAGTACGGTAACAAGTTGATCTTTAAAAAAATGCTGTTTCAAACAAATACAATATAAAAATATATATTATATTTTATGAAAAATCTAGCAATATCAATTTGATATTGTCCATCTTGGTACTTTGGTAGTTCTTTCTAAGACTGCTTAGATTTTAAATGGCCAGGTTCTTCTAGATTCTTAATTTCTTTGATGTTCACTGTTATCCTAGTGCTTTTGTCATCTTACACATGGCACTGCTCTTCTCAGTCATAAATTAGGTTCTTACGAATGCAAGCTATTTCAGAACAATATTGTTGTCTGAATAGCTGTAGCTGTACCACCAAGTAAATTGAATGTATGTTTTCTTCCATGCATGTATATGTACCTAACCAAATAATTCTACAGAGAAATGAACTTATCGAGAGGAGCATACTTAAGAGATTGGGTAGCGTGGAAGACATGGCTTCAGCTGCCGCTTTCCTGGCATCCGACGATTCATCCTTCATTACAGCTGAAACAATTGTTGTTGCTGGAGGAACACAATCAAGACTATAGATAAGTTTTGAGGGTCAATCAGCTACAGTGTCATGATCAATAAATATAGTGATACTAGTAGGTCTAGTATACAACATTTCAAGCATGCTTAGATATAAACAAGATGCAGTGTAATAAATTTGATGTTGGGGCACCATACAGCAAGGACGAATGATAGTCTGTGGTCCGAACATGTATTTTTGTATAACCTGTGTTCATGTATAGGAATTGCGGTGAAGTGACAGAGTATGCCGCAGCATTTTATTTGGGGTTTCAGTTTTTCAGCGGTTTAGTGATTATTTTGAGCCAATGAAACATTGCAGGTTGAATTGCTGTACTTTGTCTCCCTGCCTCATTCATACTTGCACCCTTCCAGATTTCGAATGAGTCTTCAGTATGTCTTTATACTTTTGTTTTTCTTGCTTCGGCCTATTAGTCATACTTGGAATATTTGGCCTTCATTTTTTTGTCATTGTTAAGTTATTATTGCTGCATTGTTTGAGTCTAGGCGCAGTGTAGGAGTGGGTTAAGTTTTGGACTTACACAGTTCGTTACAACGGGCAACGTATTGAGAATTTCTATTTGGTGGTTTTTTTCTCGTAAACCTATATTTTGCTTGATTCAACCTGCAAGTCAGCAGAACATATTTGCAAAATAAATCAAGGTGGTAATTATTAGTTTATGAAATATATGATTTATGAGAGAGATATCAGTGAACAACAATCTAAACATATTAGTGAGCGATCGCGGGTGAAGGTGCAAGGGTGGTGTGAAAATTGATCTCATGGGCAGCTAAAGTTCTCAAGTGTCTGGTCCAAGCGTTCAAGCACTTCTGACCTATTCTCTGAGTTGTTTCAAACTCACAAAAGATTTTTGTAAGAAAATTACTATAACAGAGTCAAAGTACTGGTGGGTGTGATCATTCGACAAGAGAGGAATGCATTGGCAAAATTTGGAGAAAATGGCTATCTCTCAAGTCAAAAGGAGGGTCAGGCTTTAGGGACATGTAAATCTTTAATAACGCAATGCCTGCCAAGCAAGATTCGAGATTACATGAGAATCCTCATGGTCTATGTGTTAGGGTTCTTAAAGAAAGATACTATCCTGACGGAGATTTCCTTACGCCGGGGTGCCCGATTGAAGCCTTGCCTACGTGGTTGGCTATCATATGTGGTCATCATGTTCGGGTTTGATTAGACGTTGAAAACGGGAGCATGATAGAAATGTGGCAC
>NC_041388.1:298881816-298901595 GCF_002162155.2 Triticum dicoccoides | reverse complement strand
GGGAGGTTGATAGACTCTTCAATTCAGTTGGTGTGCGACCTGATTGATCGAGCATCGGGTGCATGGGATAGTCAGCTCGTTCGACAGTCTTTTTACCCACCCGATGCAGATGCTATATTGGCTATGCCACAACCAAGATTGGCATGGGAGAGCTCAGGGATTTTTTTGGTGAAATCAGCCTACCGATAAATCATTGACAAGAGATGTAGCGAGGGTGTTGCTACTGATAGTTCTCGAGGAAAAAAGCATACGTGGAAGGCTTTGTGGAGGCTTTAGGTGCTTCCAAAAATCTGGGTGTTTTGGTGGCCTATGGTGAACAATATGCTGCCCAGCTATAGTACTGCACTGAAGACACATCCGAACGATGGTGATCTGCCTGTTGTGTAGTCATGAGGATGAAACTATGGGCTAGTTTGGTTTGTGACCTGGGAAAGATTTGCCTGGCCTGGAGCTTGCCTGAGATCAACCTGGAGACTGTTTGGTTGATGTCCTCCAGAGGCAGACTAATGCCTGGCCTGGAGCATGTAGTATGGTAATTAGCCTGGTCGAAACACCTTTCGACCAGGCACATTCGTTAGCCTGGATCAGGCGTGCTCCATCGGTCGCCTGGATCGTGCTTGATATTCTAATCGTACTTTTTCTTGTGGGTCAGCAACTTTTTACAAACTGACAAGAGAAATCATTGCTACGCTAGTTGTGGACACAAACTAAACGTACCGCTCCCAGGCTAGCCCGGCCGGTAAATTTTTTGCATGTATCTAGGCCATGGCCAGGCTTCACTTTCTCCCAGGCATGAATGTTAGGCCTCGATCCAAACTAGCCCTATATATAGCCTGATGCCTTGCGACCATGGAAACCTATTTTGGGAGGTAGCAACAACATATTTCAATATCAAGCAAACCAAAGATGCACCCAAATGCTTGGACCGAAGATTTCTGGATGCTAGTTTGATGTCGAAGAAGGGCAACTATATGCATAATACTTATGTGGGCCATATGACATAGCTTGAACAACTATACCCATGACGAGGAGATACGTACTCATCGAGGAAATTGTTCGCTCACTGGAGATCCTCTCGCATGTAATGGAGAGGGTGCAGATTGATCTGATCTCGCTCGGTGTAGTCCTTTAGAACCAGACTTGACCAACCTAAACATCGATGGCACGGTAAATTCTATGCATGGGAGAGGACGAGAGTGGTGGTGCGGAACCACGATGGTGATTTCATGCTACATCTCGCCTATGCAAGTATAACGGAACCTCTTGTGCTGAAGCTTTTGGCATGTTAAGATGCAGTAATTAAGGCAAGAGAAAGAGAAAGAGGGTTTTAAGGATGTGACTACTTAGAATGTGAAGAAAATGTGGGAAGCAGTAACGGGTGAAAAGTCTATGGGCTTTCATATCTCTCGGGAGATGTAAGAAATGGTTCAAAACTTTTGAGCTTTGTTTTTATACGCGGGAGTGCTAATGCAGCAGCCCACCGCTTTGCAAAAGAATCTCTAATTTTAGATATAGCAAAACAATTTGGTACAATCTCCGACTTTTCGAACTATAGCTTGCACTTAGTTGTGTTGCCTCTGACTGAAGAAAGTCCGGAGAGCGAAGCTTAAAAGAGAGAGAGCGGATGACGATGGTGCAAGATTATGCCATGCGGGTCCTATTCAACTGACTACATTATCATGTGGGTCTCATGCCATGTTAGAGGGATATAGAAGATAATGGAAAGCCGGTACAATGTCCAGAGTCATCCTGAAAGTGATTTGTATATCGTGTTTCGCACCATTTACATTATATTGAGTTGTTAATTTTTTTCCAAGAGTGAGTAGCTCTTTAGGCACTGACAAAATTTCGGCGGGTCGACCCCTAAACCTGCGTCTTGCTAACAGTTTGGAACAAAAGCAAAAAAAGAAAAACAATTGGAGCAAGGACCGTCTGATCGGTGCCAACTCTCGATCCAGCCGTCCACTGGAGGAAGGTACCCATCTTCATTTGCTCGCCTCGCCGCCGCCACGCTCCCCCGTCCGCTCTCTGGCGCGGCGCAGCCGCCTCTGCCCCGCCACCTCGCTGCCCGCCGTACGTGCACCTCTCTCCTTCGCCTCCTAGCTGCCGTCTCCACCTACCCTCTCTCGATTCCCCCTTCCAGCGAGTGAGCCACCAACCACGTAAGGGGGAGAGAGGGAGATGGTGCTGCGGCGGGCGGCGGTGGAGTCCCCTAAGAAGGTGGCGGCTCTGGTCGACCTGGTTAACCTGCCGACGGCGCTGCGGGAGTTCGCCGGGGGCCGGTCCCAGATGTCCCACCTCTCCTTCTTCCTCGGCGTCTGGTCACACATCAAGAACAACAACCTCCAGGTACATCCTTCTGGCTCCACCTGTTTGTTTGGTCGCCTCGGAAGTTAATCACGTTAGGTTTAGTACCCGGAATTAGTTGAGCGTCCCTGTTATCACGGAAGATTTGGTACCTGCCCTTGAAATTCCGTTTCCATTTAGTCAGCAAGCTAGATGTTCTCTTGTTGCTGGTGAACTTCACGCATTTGATCCAACTCAGCTAGGATAGGAATTTGCCGAATAAGACATTCATACGACCAACTCAGCTAATGGCCGCGGCTTAGTTGGATCAGAACCACCTGCAGTGTTAAGTCTGGGCTATAGCTCAGTGTTCTAGGATCTGTCGGTGTTTCTACTTTCGGGGTATTGCTTCCCCTGGAGGCCTGCACATCCTTTTCAAGGCCAACTGTCCATTGTTCTCTTTGAGGTTTGAGCAGGCGCTTCTGTTTTTGTTGACTTCATATCTAACATGAAGAAGAAGACATCATCTCTCTCCATATATATCCAGGCCATGCGGTGATACAGTTAGTTGGGTGGCACCATTATTGCCATCAGTTGGACTTGAGCTACATTGCAGAAAGTAGTTGTGGCTCCATCTTCCATTTAGGTACCTGTTTAGAACCGTTTTACACTAGATAATCGCCAATAAAGTCATCTTGAGTTTGACATGTTGTTTGTAAGCCTAGATGTGGCACTGCTGCATTCTTGAAGGAGTTCTTCTGTCATGCTGTAATATATACTCCCTCTGTCCCAAAATATAGTGCGTACTAGATTTTTTTCTAAAGTCAAACCTTTTAAACTTTGACCAAATTTATAGAATTTTTTCTCAAAATCTAGAATACCAAATCATTACTGTCATCATGAAATAAATTTTCGTATTGGACGGAGTGAGTATTTAAATCTCATGGCTCTCAGCTATAAAACCAGGTTGAATCTTGGTGAATGGCAAGGCATAAATTAAAATTTTAAGGTCATAGCTTTGTTTCGCACAATTTTTGTTTCAGAGGAAACAGAAAACCTGTTAGCTTTTCACCCCTGTCAGATGTACCATGATATTCATTTAGAGGGTGCTTGGATCCAAGGGACTTATTTTAGTCTGACTAAAAATAGTCTCTTTAAGAGGCTAAAGTTCCAAGCACCCCTGACTAAAGAGGGGCTAAAACTAGTCTTGAGACTAAAATGTTTTAGTCAGGGGTACCCCTACTAAAATGTGGATTAGTCCCCTCTCTCCTCATTTAACTCCTCTCCTTTAACACAGGCGAGTTCTGGATTGGAGGGTTTGGAGGATAATAAATGCTCATTAACTTGATTTTAGTCTCTTTAGTACTCCCTCCGTTTTTATTTAGGCTGGTCACAATGGGCAAGAACATAGTCTAGTAACTTACACACTTCCCTAGACTATGTTATTACCTCCACAGTGGGTAGAAACATCTATGTAGTGTCATGCAACAATGTATTTATTAGGTTATAGACTCATTGTTTCTTGGAGTGTGTGATGTTCCGGTAACTTAGCTAGTTACCACAAGCACTCTCTCTTCATTAAATATGTGACACATAAGCAAAGTTGTATTGGAGTGTGTGATGTTACTCCTAAGTTCCTCCCCATTGTGACCAGCCTTAGTTCGCATATTAGCTTTGGTCAAAGTCAAGCTTTACAAACTTTGACCAAGTTTATATACAAAAATATTAAAATATACAATAACAAATCAACAACATTAGATTTATTACTAAATGTACTTTCACATCGTATAGATTTATTATGATAAATGTCTAAATGTCTATATTGTTTTCTATAAACTTGGTCAAACTTTACAAAGTTTGACTTCAGTCAACTCTAATATGCGGAGTAAATAAAAACGGAGGGAGTATTTGGATCCAAGCATGGGTGAGTCTAGCAAGTTTTAGTCCCACTACTTTTAGTCAAGAATACGTATCCAAGCACCCTCTTATTACTTTTCATATGGATATGTGATTTCTACAAGTTGTTTACATTAAATTACTCTGATTTGCAGGACCCGACCAACAGGAACATAGTAAACTGCGATGAGAAGCTGAAAACTGTGCTGTTGGGCAGGTCTAAGGTGGAGCTCTCGGAACTCCCAATGCTTGTCAAGCTACATTTCCCAAAAGTTTTCAAGTCGTAAGAATAATAAGCTGTCCTTTACAAAATCTCCATGCATGGCTGATGTGTAGACAACATATGAGTCCTCCTAACCTCTTTGGTACGTGTGTATTTTTCAACTTTTAGTAGCTTCAGCTTGTGTCCAGATGAAGGAAAAACATGTAGTACCACATAGTTGCTTCCTGTCTCTCTTGGCATATTGTGTATTGAACTTGAACTGAATTTGGAAGGCGGTTATTGAATGCAAGGCCTGAAATTGTTGGTTAGATATTCCTATCTGCCCGGCAAGTGGAGTTTAATGATGATAGCTTTCTCTTTCTTTTGCTTTTGTACGTGAGCAGTCGAGCTGTCGTCCCTAACAACTAGGGTACTTCATTAAGTCTCATTAGAAGATATACGCTCAGGGCCTCCTTAACTTTGCTACTACCCAGAGTGAATGGGGTGATGGTACGCTTAAGGGCATCTCCAATATGTTGTATGTTAGTCTTGTTGGTAAAATATCTATGTCATCAACCAACAAGCTATCATACAACTACTCTAATGAATTGTATTCAAGCTATCCAATAGATGGTGAGACAATAAATGTGATTGCTCTCTATTTCACCTTGGAGCTTGTGAAAAGGTTGTTGGTTAATCTACATACAACTTTGCTCTCTCTTCACATTTAATACATGCCACATCATCACTATGTTCTAGGTGGCAAATTTACCAACACCTATCTCACAACTGTTGGAGATGCCCTAAGCAGGTGATGCTATGCTAGATGTAGAAAAAAACGTGACATCCTTGTGCAGACATGTAAGTCCTATGTTCATAAACAAAATTTATTGGCAATCAAAAATATCTTTGTGAATAAATAGAATTCATTGACCATAATGATAGCACTACTAATTTGTCTAGGCAGTGTGCGAAATTGTTGATATGAGCAAATTTGTTGGAAGTAAAGGTTTATAAAGAGAATACAAACTGCCAAAAGAAAGAAAGGAAACACCTTGTTTCTCTAAATAAATAGTGTGTGTGGAATTTTTTGTATGAACAAAACATTATCGGTAGAGATTCTGCCAAAAGGAAGAAAGAGAACACCTTGCAGGTTCAAGTTTGAGTAGTTCAACTAGACGCTTTTGGCAGCAATCATCAACTCACTACGATTTTTTTTTTCTTGGGGATAAAATGGTAGGCTGCGGTTATTCCAAAGCCAGGCTGAAGTCTGAGAATTGTTTTTTTTAAGTAAGTCTTAGAATTGTTTGGTAAATACTCCGTCCGGTGAAAAATGTACATATAAAAAATTAAGATAAATTATGAAGTGAAGTAAAAAATACATTGAAAAAGTGCCAGCCACCATCTTTCTCCTATTTAATTATCCAACCCCAATGAGCTAAATACATGTAAAAATTAAGAAGATCATGCGTAGAATGTTATTGGTCTTGATTACCGTGTGATAAGAGAGAAATATTTTTTTCTACTTTAAAGTAGACTCTTTTGTGGACAAATTTTAAAGCCAAATGTACACTTTTCACCGAACGGAGTAAGATGTGAGCAGCAGCATCACACCAAAAACTCACTACCATATTTATATGGACTTGACTACTGTTTTTTCTTGTCCACGGCACATAAACTCATATCTTCCTCGGATCATCTTATATTATAAAGCTGTCTAAAATAACATTATAAAACTATCTTGCAAAAAAAAAAATAACATTATACTTCCTCCGTTCCCAAATATTGTCTTTCTAGACATTTCAAATGGTTACGATATACGGATGTATGTAGACATATTTTAGAGTGTAGGTTCACTCATTTTGCTTCGTATGTAGTCACTTGTTAAAATCTTTAGAAAGACAAATATTTAGGAACGGAGGGAGTACAAAACTAACAAAAGCTTTCATTTACAGTCCATTGCGTACTACATGTACACATGGTCGATCGCCATGGATCAGTGTAACATGATGTATCGTTTTCATAGAGCATAAACACGCACACACAACATATACGGTCATCCCTCCATATATTGTCTTCTCAACCGAGAAAACCGAACTGAAATTCAGAGAAATACATGAAGCGTGGTGTTCATGACTTTATCGGCAAGCATATTGTACATCCTCTCCGTGGGATGGATGGCGTCGAAGAAGACGTACTTGTTGGGGTTCGTACATAGCAGCGAGGTGCTCAGGCTGCAGAAGTAGCCGGCCTCGAACATCCCCGTCCCGCAGCACCCTCGCTCTGCGTGCTCAAAACCTGCAAGATCATCATCATCATCATCATCATCAGAAATTGAATAAATTTGGACAGGTAAAGTCACTGCATAACTAGTCAGGAATGTGAAAGGGACTACTACTAAGAGTCTAAGAATGTGTACAGAGAGAGAAACAAAAGTCTGAACGGACGTTAATTCAATGCATGATGATGCCACGCACTGTGCGTGCAACTGGAGGTGGTGCATGCAACAGGAGACACGGCATGTGGCGCCCATGCCGTGCTTCCCGTTGCAGTGGTGCAGTGCTGTGCACCATCAATCGAAACGATTGAGCGCAGGGCATGAATGCATCCTACCAACTCAGAAAAGCGAGCTCGGCCACGGCCATGCATGCCGGAGTTGATCGGCTGTGCATGCATGGCCACGCGTACTGCGCACGTACCGTAGTCGGCCGGCTTCCTGACGACGGCGTCGAGGACGTCGTAGGTGTCGGCGTAGACGAGGTGGAGGCCGGGGAGCTCCTTGTTGAGCTTGGGGACGACGGCCTGCTTCAGCTTGGCGTTGAAGCTCCGGGCGACGGCGTTGTACTCCTCGTTGCACTGCCCGGGGTCGCCGCGGTTGCCCATGCGCTCGGCGGGGAGGCAGCCCATGGGCGTGAGCCCCGTGAAGTCCATCTTCCTGCCGCCGAGCGCGTGCACGGCGCGGATGGACGACTCGGCGAGCCCCAGCAGGTACGCCTCGTACTCCGCCGCCGTGTACTGCATCCGGCGCTCCGGCAGGTTGTAGTAGTTCTCGATGAAGTCGTTGGTGCCGATGCTCCAGATGTAGAGCGCCTCGCGGATGATCTCCTCGCCGCGCGCGTCGCCCTTGGCCAGCTTCAGCCGCAGCTTGTACTCCTTGAAGTACTCGAGCTGCTCCGCCATGGTGATCACGGACAGGATGCCGGCGGTGGCGTTGTCGAGGCCGGTGGAGGCGGACGCGAAGGAGACGCCCGCGGCGAGGTCGTCGATGGTGAGCGTGGTGTCGAGGTAGGCCGGGATGGAGGCCGGCAGGCCGAAGGCCTCCGAGATGAAGTCGGTGGCGAGGCGGCCGTTGGAGAAGCGGCCCGTGGGGTGGCCGTCCGCGAAGTCGAGCCCGTAGGGCCAGAAGTTGCTCCGCGCGATGGTCGGGATGAAGTTGTTGTTGCCCGTGTCCACCGAGGAGTCGCCGAACACGATGATCGCCGGCACCTTCCCGGCAGCCGCCACCGCCGTCCCCCCGCCGCCGTCGCGGAGCACCAGGAGGAGGATCAGCCACGGCAGGCACCTGTGGAGCGACGACATTGATGGCTAGACTAGACAGGCCGATCAATCTCGTTGGAAACGAACGAACGATCTTTCTTTCTCTTGTTGCGAGCGTTTGGTGCAGGACAGGAGGTTGGTGTCTGTGTCGTCACGAGATTAAGGCGCCGAATGGACGTACTGTAACGCCGCCTGACTAACTGGCTGCTCTACGTATCGCGGGCGGCGACAGCATGTATATATAGTGGCACTGAGACTGTGGTGGCGTGGTGTATGCGGGCGATGCCACGCCCGATGTGGCAACGCCCCCGAGAGCGATGGGCCGTTTTCAGGCCTTGAGGAGCTCGATAGGTTCAGCTGCATGTGAGGCGCTTAATTAATTCGGACCGCATTAAAATCGCACGTTCCTCTGTGCGTGGCTTGCCTTCATGATGGTCACAGTGGGGAGTAACTTATAGTAGTGTCACGCATATAACACTAGTCTAAGGGCCTGTTTGGTTCCAAATAAGTCACCAACTTATAAGTCGAAAAGTAAAAAAAGTAACTTATTTTGCCAAACAAACCTGACGTATAAGTTACCCAACTTATAAGTCATAAATTGCTCCATCCCAACTTAAAACTTATAAGTTACCTCCTTTTGCGTGGGTCCCACCACCTGCATGATGTTGATTGATGTGGAAAGATGTGTCAGGTGACTTATAAGTCAGGTGACAACCAAACAGACGTGACTTATAAGTCATTAGTTTTAAGTCACCTGACTTATAAATCGGGTGACTTATTAAAACCAAACAGGCCCTAAGTTACTACCTCCATAGTGCAAAGTAACATAATACTTCCTCTTTCCATCTATATAGGGCCTAATGCATTTTTTAAGACCGCCTTTGACTATTGACATGATTAATAGTACATGACATGCACAATGTGAAAATTATATCATTGAAAGCTCCTTTCACACACGAATTTAACGGTGTGCTTTGTGTAAATTGCATGTCATATATTATAGCTCTAATATTTGGTCAAAGTTAGCCTTGAAAAACGCATTAGACCCTATATAGATGGAAATAGGGAGTAGTAGTGTCATAGATGACTACATTTATTACCTTATAGACTCATACTTTCTCGGGAAGCGCTATGTTACAGTAACATATTATGTTACTTTAAATACCTCTCTCCTTATTAACTATGTGTCATATAAGCAAAAAATATTTGAAGTGCGTTATGTTACTACCTAAGTTACTCCCACTATGACTAGCCTCATGGAAAAGCGCGCGCGAGCAGGAGCAGCTGATGTAAAATGGCGCTGATGCCCCTGTTGTACGTACGTATTTATGGCCTCCCATTCTCATTTGCTTCCTATTTCCAAGGTCTCGATTCTTTTGACGTACTAGTACCCACTCCCGTGTATTCCGTGGTTACAGTGTAGAGATACACCGTAGTAGTATTCCCTTCCTCCAGGTGCATAGGGTGCCTAGTGAAAAGAGAGTAGCACCTTCAGAAAATCAGGATGAAATAGTTTCTTCAGGTTGAAAAAACAGACTTTCCAGAGTTCATCACCACATCAGGTGAACCAACCCACGGTGCCTTGTGTCACTCCGATGCGTGGAGAGGCATTTTCAGTTTTTCCATTACTGATCAAGGCCGAGGCGGGACTAGCGTCGTTCATATTCAGAGACGAGGTTGGTGAATTTAACGCGGCAACATCCCCCGTGGGAGGAGCATGTCGCACCTGCTCGCTGAAGCTATTGCAGTCCTTGATGGAACCACACGCCTGAGGATTCCAGTCCAGTCCAATGTGATTCTCTTCAAACGGCGCAGATGTGGAAAGAGGCACTTTCCTTCGCTCGGGATCGGAAGTATCCCCAATCTAGGCAGAGATCAAGGGGCTCAGTAGAGGTTTTGTTGCTTTTATTTAGAATAGACTGGACTGTGTCACATCTTGATTTGTGCTAATCAGGCATCCTATGAGGATCGCCTTGTAATGTGGGTGGGTACACCTAGCCTGCCGACTTGCATAATGCATGATTGTGAATCCGCTCATCATGAACTAAAATAAAAGAGTTCTTGTTCGGCAAGAAAAAATAGCGCCACCAATCGGGTTTAAATATGAAATTCAGACGGACACAACAAGCCAAGGCTCCGCTGGAAAAAAAATCAGGCAACTGCCAGCACGGGCTGCCAATGCATATTAGGAAGCGCGCAAGCGCAAGGTCTCGATGGCCATAGGAGTGGCAGGCTGGCTGGAAAATCGCGTGGGCTGCCAACAAGTGCGGTTGAGAAAGCGCAACGTTTGTTGATGGAGAAGCTGGGTCTTATTGCGTCGGAGGAGGAGATCTCGCAAGACAACCTCGAGCTATATGCGGCTTTGTTCAAGGACCCGCTGTCGCCGAAGCAGATCGTTGCTCTCGCTGCATTGTTCGCCATCCATCCAATTGCTAGAGGAGCTCATGATGGTGGAGGCGAGGCTGTGAGTCCACAGCTGTGTATCGGCGGTTCCTGTGGGCTTGGCTCATGTTAGAAATCAATGCACGCTTCTTAGTGTGTAATGTGCGTGGTGTTAATAACCGACGCAGTGGGCTGTGGTTCATGACACAGCTAGGGAAGCCGCTGCAGCCGTAGTTGCTATGGTGGAATCCAAGCTCAATATTGTAACCTCACAGATTTTAATGAGAATTCCCGGTTTGGAGTACGGTGACTTTGTTCCGTTGCCGGTGGTGGGCACCCACCGAGGGCATCATCGTGGCATGGCATGCGAGCGATGATAAGCTCCATACGACCAGGGTGGACACATTCTCTGTGTCCATAATGCTAGAGTTGTTGAATGGGGATAGTTGGTGGTTGTCCATGGTCTATGGCCCCACGGATGAGAGATTGAGACCTGATTTTCTTCAATAGCTTCGGCTCCCGCTGGAAAGTTCTGTAGGGTCATGGTGTATTGCGGGAGATTTCAACATCACCTTGAATGCTACGGATAAAAACAATGCACGTATCAACCGACTTGCAATGAATGGATTCAGGTAGTTGGTTAATAACCCCGAGATCTCCGAGGCGCCTCTCATTGCCGGTGTTTCACGTGAAAAAATGAGCGTGAGAGCCCCACGCTCGTCAAGTTGGATCGTTGGTTTCACTTGCTCGAGTGGGAGGAAGCGCATCCTCATGTTTGCTGGTGGCTCAGGCTATGTCCATGTCGGACCATTGCCCAATGTTGTTGAGCACTAATGTTGGCATGCTCACTCAATGGCGGTGCTAATTCCAAAGTTTTTGGACCAAACTTCTGGGTTTCATGGTAGAAGTGGAGAGGGCTTGGGCTGCTCCCATGTTCAGGACCGAGAAGATGGTGGTTCTTCAAAAAAGCTTGCCACGGTGGCTAAAGGCTCAACTGATGGAGTGCCCATTCGGTGGGTAACATTTGCGAGTAGCTTATGTTGGACAACGTGATTGTGCCAAGGCTAGCCTAGAGACAAGATGAGAGGGATCTCAGCGCCAAGGAAACATGGTCCAAGGTTGATCTCAAGCGTAAGTGCCTCGGCTTGGCATCGTTGCATCACACTATCGCCAGTCAAATATTGTGCACCACAACCCCGAATGAGGGGGCTGCCAATGCAAAATTCTTCCATGCGCACGTGGCCAAGAGGCGATGTCGCAACATCACGTTGAAGCTGCGAAGGGCATGGTTCTTTGCACAGATCAGGAGGGTATGGAAGAAATGGCATACAACCACTTCATGCAGATCCTTGGGATTGCAGAGGAGAGGGGCTGCTCGATCAACTTTGCCGAGCTAGATCTAGCCACGGAGGACCTTTCGGACTTGGAAGAGGCAATGATGGAGGATGAGGTGTGGGAGGTTGTCAAATCCTTGTCGGCGGATAGGGTCGCGGGTCCAGATGGGTTCACGACGCAGTTTTACGAAGTGCCTGGGATATCATCAAGGTGGATGTGGTGGAGGCTGAGGGAGTCCTGGATTAAGGGCTCCTTGGGCGTCCGGGCTATGTAACATGGGCCGGACTGATGGGTTATGAAGATACAAGACATAAGACTTCCTCCCGTTTCCGGATGGGACTCTCCTTTGCGTGGATGGCAAGCTTGGCGTTCGGATATGTAGATTCCTTCCTTTGTAAACCGACTCTGTACAACTCTAGGCCCCTCCGATGTCTATATAAACCGGAGGGTTTAGTTTGTAGAGGCAAGATCAATCATACAGGCTAGACTTCTAGGGTTTAGCCACAACGATCTCATGGTAGATCAACTCTTGTAATCCTCATATTCATCAATATCAATGAAGCAGGACATAGGGTATTACCTCCATCAAGAGGGCCCGAACCTGGGTAAAACATTGTGTCCCCTGTCTCCTGTTACCATCGATCCTAGATGCACAGTTCGGGACCCCCTACCCGAGATCCACCGGTTTTGACACCGACATTGGTGCTTTCATTGAGAGTTCCGCTGCGCCGTCACCAGTGTGCGATGGAGGAAACGTCTTGCCCTATCCTGGGCAACGTGCTACGTGTTATATAGCAGGGGCGCAATAACCCTGAGGCGCATACATGAGTTGGTTGAGAAGATAAGAGAGAATCAGGATACAACTTGAGGAGAAAGAAAGCAAGAGATAGACTTGGTTACAACCGAATAGATATCATATCCTAGCTAAACTACCTCCTGAACTATCTCTGAAGATCCTCCTCTGTCATGTATATGTGTAATGCGCCATGTATGTTTAACACCCCCCTTAATCACAACTTCATCAAGTTGAGATTATGTTTAAATTTTTCAAAGCTTCTCACAAGCAAAGCCTTTGTAAATCCATCTGCAAGCTAATTTTTGGAGTGAATAAAGCGAATATCAAGTTGCTTTTGAGCAACTCTCTCATGAATAAAGTGATAATCTATTTCAATATGTTTTGTCCTTGCATGAAAAACTGGATTGGCAGACAGATAAGTTGCACCGAGGTTATCACACCACAGACATGGAGCTGGTGTGTCCTTTATGCCTAGTTCTTTCAGCATGGACTTAACCCATATAATCTTAGTTGTAGCATTCGCCAGTGCTTTATACTCTGCCTCTGTGTTGGATCTAGAAACAATGGCCTGTTTTCGAGCACACCATGAGATTAGATTCGGTCCAAAAAAGATTGCAAAACCACCAGTGGAGCGTCTGTCATCCAGGCATCCTGCCCAATCTGAGTCAGAAAAGGCACTAACAAGATTTGAAGATGACTTGCTGAATTCTAGACCAATGTTCATAGTTCCTTTGACATATATCACTATGTGTTTTGCAGCAGTAAAATGGACATTAGTAGGTGCATGAAGAAACTAGCACACTTTGTTGACAGCAAAAGATATATCAGGTCTGGTCAAAGTGAGATATTGAAGTGCTCCTACCAAGCTCCTGTACTTTGTGCTATCTTCTGGACTCAAGAGATTACCTTCTGTGAGAGACAGCTTTTCTGAGCTAGATAATGGAGTAGGTGTTGGCTTACAACCTTGCAGACCAGCCTTTTTTTTACCAAATCATATGCATACTTTTCCTGAGAGAGATGAAGCCCACTTGCATGTTTCTTCACCTCAATTCCAAGAAAATAGTGCAAGTCACCAAGATCCTTTAGAGCAAAATATGCACTCAAATCTTTCAACATTCCTGTGATTGCTTCATTTGATGAGCTTGTCACAATGATATCATCAACATATATCAAAACAAATATGCATGTGTTGGACTTGTTGTAAATGAATAAAGAAGTGTCAGATTTGGATGGAATAAAGCCAAGTGCTTGCATTTTATGACAGAGACGAGAGTCCCATGCTCTCGGTGCTTGCTTCAACCCATAAAGTGCCTTGTCAAGTTTACACACATAAGAGGGGGAATTTTTGCTTTCAAACCCAGGAGGTTGCTTCATGTACACTTCCTCTTCTAGAACACCGTGAAGAAACGCGTTCTGTATGTCTAACTGTCTGAGACTCCAGCCCCTAGAAACATCAATAGACAAAACAAGACGGATGGTTGCAGCTTTAACAACTGGACTAAAGGTATCCTCATAGTCAATGCCATACCGTTGTTTAAATCCTTTTGCAACGAGCCTAGCCTTGTAGCGGTCAATAGTTCCATCAGATTTTCTCTTGATCCCGAATACCCACTTGCAATCAATTAAATTTTTACCTTGCCGTGGAGGAACTAAGTGCCATGTCTTATTTTTCCTTAGAGCTATGTACTCTTCATTCATTGCTTTCTTCCACTTTTCATCACCAAGTGCTTCTTCTAGAGTATGAGGTTCACTTGATTCACCTGTAGAACAAACCATGCCATATTTTGTTACACGTTTGTAATTAACAGGTTGTATTACTCCCTTTTGTAGTCGTGTATGCCGAGGAGAAGTGCCCAGATTTTCAGCCACAGATGATCCCGCAGGCTGAATAGGAGTTTATGCAGGGGCCGATCCCGAGGACGATTCGTGCGCAGCAGCAGCAGATTCTGCCCCGCTCGGTTTTTCTGTGGCAAGGGGCAGTGGTTGCCCACGTGCAGAATCCACAGAAGATCCGACCGCAGCAGCAGGTTCAGCATTGCCACATGATGCCGAATTAGCCTCGGGTCTGACGCCGGTCGTGCGCACGCGTGGATCGATGCTGGATCCCGCGCCAGCTTCGGGCCCCACACCGGTCGGGCGGACCGGGTGCCGCCGCTTGTAGCACACCGGTTGGCCGGTGAAGCGTGCACCGCCCATGCCAACCACATGCTGACAAGTGGTGGATGGCGATTGGTGCGGAGGTGACGACGCGCCGCAGCCCGTGAGCGGTGGCCGCGTGGGGCGCGCCTGGTCTGAGGCGGGCGTGTGCGCTGCTGGCGCCCCTGGCGCATCTGCCGCTGCTGATCCCGAGGCGGATCTGATATGCTGCAAGCGAACGGATCTCGAGGGGGATTTGTCTCCAGATTCCGGGCACATGAAATATGGTGCTAGTGGAGGATTTTCTTCACCATTTTCTTCTCTGATTTCGCCATTTTCCTTGCTGTTTTCACCTGTAACACCACAAGGCTCATGCATATCATCAGTAAGAGGGTTAGTCAGTAGTTGATCATCACTATTGTTTCCCCCTTGATCAACACCGGAGAGATGAGGAGGCAAAAGAAGAATCTCTTGGCGAAGAAGAGCACTGGCGTTGGGGTGAAGATCAGCGAAAGGAAATTTGGTTTCATCAAAGACAACGTCGCGTGAGACATACACATGGCCAGTGGCAACGTCGAGGAACTTGACACCTTTATGTTGGGTGCTATAGCCTAGGAAAACACATTGTTTGGAGCGAAACATGAGCTTTCGATTGTTGTATGGGCGAAGATTGGGCCAACAGGCACACCCAAAGACACGAAGAGATTTGTAGTCGGGTTTAACATGGAGAAGTCGTTCTAGTGGTGTTTGATTGTTAATGACACGACTAGGAAGCATATTTATGATATGAACGGCTGGGAGGAAAGCCTTATCCCAGAACTTGAGGGGCATAGATGCGCCAGCTAGGAGGGCTAAACCAACCTCAACTATGTGCCTGTGCTTGCGTTCAGCAGAGCCGTTCTGTTGATGAGCGTGAGGGCATGACACATGTTGTGATATGCCAAGGTTTTGGAAGAAGGAATTAAAATTTTCATATTCCCCTCCCTAGTCCGACTGGACAACAATGATCTTACTATCGAATTTTTGTTCAACGAGAGCTTGAAAAGTTTTGAAAGACTTGAAAATATCGGATCTTTTCTTGAGAAGATAAATCCAAGAAAATTTGCTGTAGTCATCTATGAAGCTCACATAATAATTGTGTCTACCAACAGAACTAGGAGCAGGGCCCCAAACATCAGAGAAGATTAATTGCAAGGGTTTGGTAGAAACACTAGTAGATATGGGATAAGGCAATTGATGACTTTTTGCATGTTGACAAGAATCACAAATAGTTTCAAGATCACGCTCACCAACAAACGGGAGCTTATTTTTCCTAAGCAGTTTTCCAACTAAAGAGAAAGCAGCATGTCCTAATCTATCATGCCACTGTGTTGATGAGAGTTTGGCAGAACCATAGGCTTGTTTATTGAATCTTCTATGCTCTGGAATCAACGGGTAGAGCCCTCGAACGCATCTACCTTGATAGAGCACTTTCTTCGTTGCCTGATCCTTGATCAAGAAAAAAATAAGGATGAAACTCAAGGAAGACATGGTTGTCAATGGCAATTCGATGAACAGAAATGAGATTCTTGTCGGCACTAGGAACTAGCAAAATTTTCTTTAGATGAATTTTACGACGAGGGGTACTAAAAAGTGAGTGACCAACATGACTGATCCTCATACCTTCGCCGTTGTCAGTGTAGATTTGATCCTTGCCCCGATATTTTTCTTTCATGGTGACCTTCTCGAGCTCGTTGGTGATGTGGTTGGTAGCCCCACTATCAACGTACCAGTTCGTGTCAACACCGTAGGAGCCGTCTGCATCTGAAACAACCTTGTCCTCGTCTTGGGAGGAGTCGTCATCTTCATCGTAGCGGTACCAGTAGTCCTTGGCTGTGTGCCCAAGCTTGCCACAGATCTGACAGCGGGGCGCATCAGGACGGGACTGGATGGAGCCGCCGCCGCGGCGAGGCTTGGAGTTAGTGGAGCGGCCGTTGCGAGAGTTGGAGGAGCCGCTAGAGTTGTTGTTTCCTCCTGACTGCCCCTTGTTGCGGGGAGATCCACGCGAGCGAGAGCCGCCACCACGACCACGAGATGCGGCGTTGGCCGAAGACTTGAAGCCGCCGGAGGAGCTGTGGAACTGGGCCATGCGCTGGTCAAAGTTACTCAGCATGGCATAGAGCTCATCGAGGGTGACGGGCGTGACGCGGGTGTCGAGGGCGGAGACGAGCAGCTGGTAGTCGACGTCGAGGCTGTGGAGGATGTACGAGATTAACTCGTCGTCCTGGATAGGTTTTCCGGCGGCGGCGAGTTCATCGGCGAGGCCGCACAGGGAGGCGAAGTAGGAGGCGACCGATTGGTTGCCCTTCTGCGCATTGATGAGCGCAGTCCTGATGTTGTTGATGCGGCTGAGGGACTGGGACGAGAACATGCCCGCCAAGGCCACCCAGAGGTCGCGCGCCGTGGTGATTGCGGTGACCGCGACCAGCACCTCCTTGGAGAGGGTACTCAGCAGATAGCCAAGCACCTGTTGATCCTCCTGGACCCAAAGTGGGTGGAGAGGGTTGGGCTCAGAAGACTCCTTGCCGTCCTTGTCCTTGGTGACCTGGAGTCTGGCCGGCTCCGGCGTGGTGCCGTCGACATAGCCGAAGTCACCGGCGCCCCGCAGGTGGGGTGTGACCTGCGTGCGCCATAGCATATAGTTCGTGCGGTTGAGCTTCTCGGTGACCCGGCCATTGATGCTAGGTTGAGCGGCACCGGAGGATGAAGACATGTCTATGCACTAGATGCAATCAGGAGGCTAGATTGGAAGAGGAAGGCTCTGATACCCTGTGCGATGGCGGAAACGTCTTGCCCTATCCTGGGAAACGTGCTACGTGTTATATAGCAGGGGTGCAATAACCCTGAGGCGCATACATGAGTTGGTTGAGAAGATAAGAGAGAATCAGGATACAACTTGAGGAGAAAGAAAGCAATAGATAGACTTGGTTACAACCGAATAGATATCATATCCTAGCTAAACTACCTCCTGAACTATCTCTGAAGATCCTCCTCTGTCATGTATATGTGTAATGCACCATGTATGTTTAACAACCGGAAGGTTCGATGGCTCCATCAATCATCTACAACAACGCTGCCCTGGGGGAGGTTTTCCTCCCCGGTCAGATCTTTGTGTTCGGCGGCTTCGCACTGCAGGCCAACTTGCTTGGTCATCTAGAGCAGATCGATAACTACGCCCCAGGTCACTAGATTAGCTTTGGAAACTTGGATTACGTCGCTAACATCCGAGGAGACTTGATCTTCCAAGGATTCACGACCCCAACTTTCGCTCTGGCCTTAGAGCCGGAGCGCGTCGCCAGGTCCGAAGACGAGATTTTTAAACCCGCCGGATGTAACACCCCAAAAATTTAACCAGGTTTTAGTTATTAAAATTTTGCCAAGAATTTAAAATTTTTGCCTGCAAGAATATATCTGTTGATTTCAAAACTTTTCTTTTAATATTAAGGAGTTTTTCCCAAGTGGATCCTTCCAAAGCATATTGGACTTATTTTCCCTCTCATTTAAAAACATCCATCAATCAATAGATTTATTTATAAAATTATTTCACCCTGAGCTTTATTCATTAAATGACTTGTTTTAAAATTTGGAGCTCTTTTTGAACTACAACCATTTGATAAATTCACTTAAAATTCCCACAAAAATTTGGAGATGTCATGAGATGTTTTTAAATCACTTTTATGCAAAAATATATTTCATTCATGAAATATTTTGAGCTCTACACTCAATTTTTCTTCTCTGGTCCAGAGTGCATTTTGCACTACAACCTATTTAAATATTTCTTTAAAACTTCTTCCAAAATTAGGGGAGGTCAGTAGGAGCCTATTATTTCACTTTGTGCAAAAACCTATTTATGTTCTTTGAAAAATTTGAGTGAATCAACCTCATTTTCATTCTGGACCAACTTGATGGTTTGTACAGCAACCATGTTTTTACTTACTCTTTGACCCTTGATTATTTCTCCTACTTGTAGTTCCCCATGTTAAACCCTTAAGTCCAGGAGCATGCACCTTTTGGATTAATTTTGGTTCATGAAATAATGTCATTTATTTCCTGTCCAGAATTGAAGTTCTGCAAAACTTGCACTAACAAGTTTGTGCTTTTCACAAACTAACCTCACCACCCTCTTGTACATCTAAGGAGACCCTGGTCTGGAGAATTTGGCCCCTCCAAGAAAAGCCTAGGTGCCTGTGGCATTTTGTCAAACACCTTAGGGGCATGATCAGTTTTGACATGATTTTTGTTTTGCACTGTGACCTTGCACCTCTGATCAAACTAGCATGTCCACTAGCATCTCAACTAGCCCTAGACTAGAACTGCTAATCCTCAGCTCCAACCAAGCCATCTAGCAGGCCACGGCATTTCGCCGAACAGATGGTGGGCGTGCTCTGGGCGCGCCCAGAGCGTGCGTTTGGCACGCCAGTGCGCTCGAGCCGCCGCGTCTCGCCCCGCACCCGTTCCGACTCGTTCCGGCCCTTGGCCAATAGCTGCTAGCACGCCACGTATCCCCCGCACCGCCACGCCACCCCGACCACCCCTGGCACCTCACAGCGCCGCCACCAGAGCCCTCTTGGCGGCATGCCCGCGGCCGCATCCACCACCGCCATGGGCAGCACCGCCCCGACCACCACAGCGCGCCAGCTCGCCCCCATGGACAGTGGAGCTTTCGTCGGTAGCTCCTGGAGCCGACCAACCACCGCCACGTCGCCCTGCAGCACAGTACGGCGGTCGCCGACGTTCTTATCCTCGGCCATCGTCGGAACCGCCCCCGATTGCCTATATAAACCCACTCCGAGCTCTTCATGCTGGACATGAACCCTCCTCGATGCCATAGCAAGGCCCCTCTAGCTCCCATTCCTCCAGAGGCCGTCGTTCCCTCCATCTCTGGCAGTTTGGGCCGCCGCCGCCCTCCGGTCGATTCCGAGCAACCAGAGCTGCTTCCCCTCCATACTCTCCTCCATTAGCTCCAAATCTACCCCGAGAACCCTTTCCCACTTCCATTTTCACCCGGGAGCCACGGTATGCCGAACGCCATTCCCTCCCGAAGATTCCCCTCCGCCATGGAGGAAGGTGCTCTCACCCTCAAGCTCCCCCGCGCCCCAACCACTGCAGATGGATGCGGTTCCTCCTCCCGATCACCCCCATATCGCGAGCGCGTCGAATGGTGGCTTGT
>NC_041388.1:298825119-298881706 GCF_002162155.2 Triticum dicoccoides | reverse complement strand
CCAAGCCACTAGTGGCGCAACCCGACCGATACGTTTTTCTCTGGTGGAAGCGTATTTCCGGTAAGTACGCGACCAATCTCAGAAGACGTAGTCCAGGCGAACCGTTTTCCGTTTTCTATTTTTTTTTAAAAACAGAACTTTGACTAAACTTTGACTGGTTATAACTTTTTAAATATAACTCCAAATGAATTAATTCTTTTTCCTACATCTCTCAAATATTGTCTAGTTTATTTTAAGATTTATTTGAAAAAAAATTCAGAACAACTTTTTGCGCTGTTTTTATTTTGTGTGTTAATTCTTTTATATTGCTAAAATAGGATTTTTGGAAGAGAAGAGAAATGTTTCAAGTTTTGGAGTGCACCCTGCCTTTCCACACATTGAAGGCAAGCATTCTGAACCCCGGCATAATATTTTTGTGTGTTCGATGACACGTTTATAACATCACCTCACTTCGGAGAAACTTGTTATTTCATGTGACATGATCATATGCATGGGTGCATGTTATTGATTTCCATGCTGTTGGAAATGAACACACTTGTGATGATAATCACCCTCATGTGCCTTGCATGCATACCGGCAGGAACCCGGGAAAACCTCTGCCTTGGGTAGGCATGAGTTTGTCGCCGGTCTCCGTCGGGACGGTTATGTCTGGTATGGCATGGCCAGGTGATATGAGCGGTGACTCTGTTGGTTGAAATATATTCGTTATGCTAATCATGCAGGGAATACTTAAACCTCCTGAGTCGACCGTAGATCGAGTCTTGTTCCAGTAACCCCCATACTTGTTTCGTACTACCACTCGTCTCTACAGCAAGTAGAGTACGGTTCAGTAAGTTGTCAACCTCTTTCTAGCACACACCGTACAAAGAGGCCAGGGTGGAAGATACCGGTTGTAGCTGGTAGGCAGGCCACCTGGTCCGGGGGCATGGGTGTTTCCGGTTGGGACCGAGAGGGGGGCACCCCTTAGAGCGCGCGGTATAAATTTGATCCCATGCTACGCGAGGTTGTAGCCTCCCCACTTAGAGTTTTGCTTGACAGGTGTCGTGGGTGATTCCAGACACCGGTGAGTTAAGCTGGTGTGTGCAAGTTAGGTGTGTTTTCAACAAAAAGTCCGTAGACGGAATTAGTCCCGATGGACTAAAGAAATCTGTTACTCGTGGGTAAAGAGTACCCCCTCTGCAGAGATTAAACCTATTCGAATAGCCGTGTCCATGGTTAAGGATTACAGTCTGGGATGGGTCAGGTATCGGTCTTAGCATCGGTCTTCGGAGGTGAAACGGTTAACCAGAAATGGAATTACTGCTTGTGACTTGTGATAACTATGATTATTATTATTATTGACTAACCCGTGATATTATTGTTATTATCGAGTATCTCTGGGATGGTCCTACCTCCGGGATATTCACTATGATTGTTTCTTTTGAAGCCCTTTATGTGGCGTCGCTCAGACGCCCGACTGTGGCATTTCTTTTAAAGCCCTTTATGTGGTGTCGCTCAGACGCCCGACTGTGGCATTTCTTTTAAAGCCCTTTACGTGGCGTCGCTCAGACGCCCGACTGTGGCATTTCTTTTAAAGCCCTTTGTGTGGTGTCGCTTAGACGCCTGACTGTGGTATTTCTTTTAAAGCCCTTTATGTGGTGTCGCTCAGACGCCCGACTGTGGCATTCTTTTTAAAGCCCTTTATGTGGTGTCGCTAAGACGCCCGACTGTGGCATTGCTTGTTATTTATTTCATAAATTTTAATACTACTATGTTATTGCAATTTTATAAATAACTTGCTTGCACGTATCCGAGATTTATTTATCTTTTGTGACTGACGTCATGAGCATAAAATATTTTTAGTACGTCATTGTTATATTATACCTGTGTTCATAATGTTTGCGAGTACATTCAAAGTACTCACTGGCTTGTCCCTGGCTATTGTCTTGGCCAGATTTTTCTTGCACGGAGAGGAGCGACGCGATGCCAGCCCCGGAACCCACTCAAGGGAGATAGCAGCCTCGTGAAGATAGGAGTTAACCTGGTCAGCTGTTCCTGCGGGAATTGGAGTCCCATAGACACTGATGATTCACAACCCGCTTCCGCCATCAACCACTAGAAACCATTTGTTGTACTCACAGGCCAGAACGGTCTTGTACTACATATTTTGTATTTTGCTTGGAATTTCTGTATCAAGTTGGAGCCTCATCAGCTAACAGTAATCCTGGGGCTGATGAGCACGACGGTCTTTTCTGGAAATTTATTACCCGGAAAACCCGGTCGCGACACCGGACTATCTGTGGCCACTAAGCCCAGTATGGGAGAGCCGGAGGAAGCAGTGTCGCTGGCAACCATCAAAAATCTGGACTCTTTCCCGGACACTGGCTCCGCACTCTCGGAGTCAGCGTCGTGTGAGATCGACCGAGGAATCCCCTTCCCGCCGTACTCCATGGATTTTCTTCTCCCTGGCCAAACCTCGCCTTTAAGCGAGGCTCTGGACTTGATGCGATCCCTCGTCATTACAGAGGAGAAATGTCCGAACTACGCCCAACCCGGACTAGGGGATGAGAGCGGGGAATTTTACATCCCACCTAACACCCACTTCATAGCCACTGTCGAGGACTTAACTGACATGCTCGACTACGGCTCCGAAGACATCGACGGTATGGACGACGATGCCAGAGAGGAGCAGGCCGAAAACCTGCCGTTTACCGGACGTTGGACGGCCACCTCTTCGTATGATGTGTACATGGTGGATACACCCAACGAGGGTGACGACGATAATGAGAAAAATCCAGTCAAGGACAAACCTCCCGTGATACAGCCAAAACGCCAACGTCAGCGGCGCCACTCTAAATCACACTGTGAAAAAGACAGCGATACCGGCACGAGAGACAACAACACTCCGGACGAGGCCAAAGACCAAGAAAACCCCGTCGAGCTAACCTCCGAACAGGAAGACCGAGAAGATGGGCAAGTTAGCCCTGATGAAGAGGCCGCAAACGAAGACTCGAAGGACAATAATTATCTTCCCCCCTCCGAGGATGAGGTGAGCCTCGGCGACGAAGACTTCATCATGCCTGAGGAACCTCTCGAGTAGGAGCGCTTTAAGCAATGGCTAATAGCCATTGCAAGGAGCCTGAAAAAGAAACAACAGCAGCTTCAAGCTGATCAAGATCTACTCAACGACAGATGGACTAATGTCCTGGCAGCCGAGGAATACGGCCTCGTGCGCCCAACCAAAAGTTACCCGAAGCGCAAACTGCTACCTCAATTCGACGACGAGGCACTTGAGCCCGTACTAGCAGCGCATAATGCAGTTGACCGGCCACCACATGGCCGGGAGAAATGGCAACTCAAGCCGAACACCGACCCATACTATCTCGCCGTAAAGGTAGAGACCAAACGGCTCAGGGACACACATATGTGCGGCAGGACCTGAAGAATAAACCAGGTCCAACCAGGTCGATCTATGGATCGCGGGGGCGTGCCTTGACGCGCGAGGACGGCTATCAAGCCAAACATGACAAGCATAATCACGCCTGGGCCGAAAGCCGCAAACGGACTTCATCCGAACTACGTCGTGACCTGGCCCGATATAGAGGCACCGCACACCCCCTCTGCTTCACTAACGAAGTAATGGAGCATGAATTCCCAGAAAGGTTTAAGCCCGTAAATATTGAATCATATGATGGAACAACATATCCCGCAGTATGGATTGAGGACTTTCTTCTCCATATTCATATGGCCCTTGGTGATGATCTTCATGCCATCAAATACCTCTCGCTAAAACTCAAAGGACCAGCTCGACACTGGTTGAACAGCCTACCCGAAAACTCCATTGGCAGTTGGGAGGACTTGGAAGACCCCTTCCGCGACAACTTCCAAGGCACATACGTCCGACCCCCGGATGCCGACGACTTAAGTGACATAGTTCAATAGCCCGGAGAGTCAGCCAGGAAATTCTGGACAAGGTTCTTAACTAAAAAGAACCAGATCGTCGCTGCCCGGATGCCGAAGCCCTAGCGGCCCTTAAGCATAGCATCCGCGATGAATGGCTCGCCTGACACCTCGGTCAAGAAAAGCTGAAGTCCATGGCGGCCCTCACGGCACTTATGACCCGCTTTTGTGCGGGCGAAGATAGTTGGCTAGCCCGTAGAAACCATAATGCAAGCGAACCTGGCACCTCCGAAGCCAAGAATAGCAATGGCAAGCCCCGACGCAACATGCATAAGCGTCGAAACAATAGTGACAATACTGATGACACGGCGATCAACGCCGGATTCAGTGGCTCCAAGTCCGGTCAACAGAAGAAGCCGTATAAAAGGAACAACTCGGGCTCTTCCATCCTGGATCGCATACTCGATCGTCCATGTCAGATCCACGACACCCCTGATAAACCAGCCACTCATACCCACCGGAGTTGTTGGGTCTTCAAACAGGCCGGCAAGTTAAAAGTCGAAGACAAGGAGAAGGGGTCGCAAAGTGAGAATGATGACAAGGATCCCCGTCCGCTGAACACGGGGGACAGAAGAAGTTTCCCCCCAGGTTAAAACGGTGAACATGATATACGTTACCCATATCCCCAAGAGGGAGCGCAAACATGCGCTCAGGGACGTCTATGCGATAGAGCCAGTTGCCCCGAAATTCAACCCATGGTCGTCCTGCCCGATCACTTTCGATCGCAGGGACCATCCGACCAGTATCCGTCATGGCGGTTCAGCCGCACTGGTCCTCGACCCAATCATTGATGGATTCCACCTCATGCGAGTCCTCATGGACGGTGGTAGCAGCCTCAACCTGCTGTATCAGGATACAGTCCGCAAAATGGGCATCGATCCATCAAGGATCAAGCCCACAAAAACTACCTTTAGAGGAGTAATACCAGGTGTAGAGGCCCACTACACGGGTTCAATCACATTTGAAGTTGTCTTCGGATCTCCGGGCAACTTCCGAAGCGAAGAATTGATCTTCGACATTGTCCCCTTCCGCAGTGGCTATCACGCACTCCTCGGATGAACCGCATTTGCTCGATTCAATGCGGTGCCTGATACGTCACCAACGTATCTATAATTTTTGATTGCTCCATGCTATATTATCTACTGTTTTAGGCAATATTGGGCTTTATTATACACTTTTATATAATTTTTGGGACTAACCTATTAACCGGAGGCCCAACCCAGATTTGTTGTTTTATGCCTATTTCAGTGTTTTGAAGAAAAGGAATATCAGACGGAGTCGAAACGGAACGAAATCAACTAGAGAAGTTATTTTTGGAAGGAAACACACCTGATGGACTTGGACCCCACGTCAGAAGATACGTGAGCTTCCCACAAGGGTGGGGGGCGCGCCCACCCCCTAGGGCGCGCCCCCTGCCTCGTGGGGCCCTCGTGGCTCCCCTGACGTGCTTCTTCTACCTATATAACTCCATATACCCTAAAACTTCCAGAACAGAGATTAGATCGGGAGTTCCGCCGCCAGAAGCCTCCGTAGCCACCAAAAGTCAATCGGGACCCTGTTCCAGCACCCTGCCGAAGGGGGGGAACCCTCATCGGTGGCCATCTTCATCATCCCGGCGCTCTCCATGACGAGGAGGGAGTAGTTCTCCCTCAGGGCTGAGGGTATGTACCAGTAGCTATGTGTTTGATCTCTCTCTCTCTCTCTCTCTCGTGTTCTTGAGATGATACGATCTTGATGTATCACGAGCTTTGCTATTATAGTTGGATCCTATGTTTCTCCTCCCCCTCTTCTCTCTTGTAATGAATTGAGTTTCCCCTTTGAAGTAATCTTATCAAATTGAGTCTTTAAAGATTTGAGAACACTTGATGTATGTCTTGCGTGGGATAACCGTGGTGACAGTGGGTTATTCTATTGATCCACTTGATGTATGTTTTGGTGATCAACTTGCGGGTTTCATGACATTGGGAACCTATGCATAGGGGTTGGCACACGTTTTCGTCGTGATTCTCCGGTAGAACTTTGGGGCACTCTTTGAGGTCCTTTGTGTTGGTTGAGTAGATGAATTGAGATTGTGTGATGAATATCGTATAATCATACCCACGGATACTTGAGGTGACATTGGAGTATCTAGGTGACATTAGGGTTTTGGTTGATTTGTATCTTAAGGTGTTATTCTAGTACAAACTCTAGGGCTGTTTGTGACACTTATAGGAATAGCCCAATAGATTGATTGGAAAGAATAACTTTGAGGTGGTTTCGTACCCTACCATAATCTCTTCGTTTGTTCTCCGCTATTAGTGACTTTGGAGTGACTCTTTGTTGCATGTTAAGGGATGGTTATATGATCCAATTATGTTATTATTGTTGAGAGAACTTACACTAGCGAAAGCATGAACCCTGGGCCTTATTTCCTATCATTGCAATACCGTTTACGCTCACTTTTATCACTTGCTACCTTGCTGTTTTTATTATTTCAGATTACAAATACCTTTATCTTCTATCCACATTGCACTTGTATCACCATCTCTTCGCCGAACTAGTGCACCTATACAATTTACCATTGTATTGGGTGTGTTGGGGACACAAGAGACTCTTTGTTATTTGGTTGCAGGGTTGCTTCAGAGAGTCCATCTTCATCATACGCCTCCTACGGATTGATAAACCTTAGGTCATCCATTTGAGGGAAATTTGCTACTGTCCTACAAACCTCTGCACTTGGAGTCCCAACAACGTCTACAATAAGAAGGTTGTGTAGTAGACATCAAGCTCTTTTCTCGCGCCGTTGCCGGGGAGGTGAGTGCTTGAAGGTATATCTTTAGATCTTGCAATCGAGTCTTTTAGTTTCTTGTTTTATCACTAGTTTAGTTTATAAAAGAAAACTATAAAAAATGGAATTGAGTTTGTCTCATACGCTTCACCTTTTTAATATCTTTCGTGAGTATGATGGAAAGGATAATTGTGCTCAAGTGCTAGAAGAAGAAATCTATAAAATGTTTGGCACTAAATATTTGAATGACGAGCATGATTGCAATGTTGTTAGTATGAATTCTTTGAATATCCATGATACTAATGATGATTGCACTAGTTATGATGAAAATGTCTCCTATAAACATGTCAATTTTTGGTGAGTAGACTGGGTTTGCAAGTACACACCGAATAGGGAAGATAAATATTGCAAGAGGCATAAGTACTTAGAAACCAAATTGTTGCAAGAAGAGCTAGATGAATTTGCTGAAAAATTCAATATTTTTCACGCTCCTTGTGAACTTTGCAATGAACATGGTCATTTAAATCTCCAATGCAAATTGTTTCATGACCGAATCGTATCCAAAAATTGTGATAATTTGATTACCCTTGAGCATCATAAAGAGATTAGTCTTCTTTGGGGGTATGAGGAAATGAAATGTATAACTAAGGGTATTCCCAAGTTTAATCTTGATAAAGTTATTCATTTTGATCTAGAGAATATTTATATGTATTGTGCGGTGAATTGTATTGAAAATCCTTATATTGACAATTACATAAAGAAAATAAAACAAATAGAAGATGAAGAGAATACTAATGAAAGGGAAGAGACTTCCCAATATCCTCCTATTATTTCTTATGATGAATCAGGTAACGAGGAGGAGCCTCCTATTCAACCAATCTCATTAATAAGGAGCTCCAAAAAGAGGATTGAACCCACACATGATGTGGTGAAGAAGAATAAAAGAAAAAGGAAGAGAGGTAAAAAGATATCTCCCCCAAATAATGCTGCTCCCATTACTATTGTGCCTCATGAAAATATAATTGTGGAAGATAATGATACTTCTTATGATCTTGAAAATCTTTTTGGCACTTGCTTGGAAGAATATGATAATTGCTATACTATTGGTGCTATCCATACTATTAATGATGAGAGTGATTATGCTTATGTTATGAAAAGTCCCAAGCTTGGGGATGCTATGATTAATGAAGATGATGTTTTTAGTCTCCCAAGTTTTGATATGCAAGTTTATAATGATGATAGCATGCCTCCTACTTATGATGATTATTGTGATGATACTTATGCTATAAAAAGTAGTGATTATATTTATAAAACTTGTCATGATTATGATTACCCCTTCTCTGAACATTACTCTTTTAATGTGGAAACAATTTATAGTATTCAAGTCTCTTATGATACTCCCACTATTCTGAATGAGGAGAATTTTGCTTGTGTGGAGAGTAGTAAATTTTCTATGCTTGTAGATCATGAAAAGAATGCTTTAGGTGCTGGTTATATTGTTGAATTCATTCATGATGCTACTGAAAATTATTATGAGGGAGGAATATATGCTTGTAGGAATTGCAATAATAACAAGTTTCCTCTCTATGTGCTTAAAGTTTCAAAGTTATGCTTGTTTTGCCTTCCTATGCTAGTTGATTATTGTTCCCATAAGTTGTTTGCTCACAAAATCCCTATGAATATGAATTATGTTAGACTTAAATGTGCTAGTCATATTGTTCATGATGCTCTCTTTATGTTTCAATTCTTATCCTTTATGTGAGCATCGTTGAAATCATCATGCCTAGCTAGGGGCATTAAACGATAGCGCTTGTTGGGAGGCAACCCAATTTTATTTTTGTTCCTTGATTTTTGCTCCTGTTTAGTAATAAATAATTCATCCAGCCTCTGTTTAGATGTGGTTTTATGCTTTTAATCAGTGTTTGTGCCAAGTATAACCTTTGGGAAGACTTGGGTGAAGTCTTTATGATCATGCTGTCAAAAACAGAAACTTTAGCGCTCACGAGAATTGCTGCCATTTTTATTTGGAGAGTTCTATTTAGTTAATTATTTTTGAAGATGATTAATAGATAAATTCCTCAGGTACAGAAATTTATTTGAGAATTTTATGAGTTCCAGAAGTATACGTTTGATCCAGATTACTACAGACTGTTCTGTTTTTGACAGATTCTGCTTTTCGTGTGTTGTTTGCTTATTTTGATGAATCTATGGCTAGTAAAATAGTTTATAAACCATAGATAAGTTGGAATACAGTAGGTTTAACACCAATATAAATAAATAATGAGTTCATTACAGTACCTTGAAGTGGTGATTTATTTTCTTATACTAACGGAGCTTACGAGTTTTCTGTTAAGTTTTGTGTTGTGAAGTTTTCAAGTTTTGGGTAAGGACTCGATGGACTATGGAATAAGGAGTAGCAAGAGCCTAAGCTTGGGGATGACCAAGGCACCCCAAGTTAATATTCAAGGATAGCCAAGAGCCTAAGCTTGGGGATGCCCCGGAAGGCATCCCCTCTTTCGTCTTCGTTCATCGGTAACTTTACTTGGAGCTATATTTTTATTTACCACATGATATGTGTTTTGCTTTGAGCATCATTTTTTTAGTTTTGCTTGATGTTTGAATAAAATACCAAGATCTGAAATTATTAAATGTTAGAGAGTCTTCACATAGTTGCATAATTATTCGACTACTCATTGATCTTCACTTATATCTTTCGGAGTAGTTTGTCGTTTGCTCTAGTGCTTCACTTATACCTTTTAGAGCATGGTGGTAGTTTTATTTTGAAGAAATATATGAAATCTCATGCTTCACTTATATTATTTTAAGAGTCTTGATAGCATGGTAATTTGCTTAAAATCCTAATATGCTAGGTATTCAAGAATAATAAAATTCTCTTATGAGTGTGTTGAATACTAAGAGAAGTTTGATGCTTGATGATTGTTTTGAGATATGGAGATGGTGATATTAAAGTCATGCTAGTTGAGTAGTTGTGAAGTTAAAGAATACTTGTGTTGAAGCTTGTGATTCCCGTAGCATGCACGTATGGTGAATCGTTATGTGATGAAGTCGAAGCATGATTTATTTATTGATTGTCTTCCTTATGAGTGGCGGTCGGGGATGAGCGATGGTCTTTTCCTACCAATCTATCCCCCTAGGAGCATGCGCGTAGTACTTTGCTTTGATAACTTGTAGATTTTTGCAATAAGTATATGGGTTCTTTATGACTAATGTTGAGTCCATGGATTATACGCACTCTCACCCTTCCACCATTGCTAGCCTCTCTAATACCGCGCACCTTTCGCCGGTATCATACACCCACCATATACCTTCCTAAAAACAGCCACCATACCTACCTATTATGGCATTTCCATAGCCATTTCGAGATATATTGCCATGCAACTTTCCACTGTTCTGTTTATTATGACACGCTCCATCATTGTCATATTGCTTTGCATGATCATGTAGTTGACATTGTATTTGTGGCAAAGCCACCGTTCATAATTCTTTCATACATGTCACTCATGCATCATTGCACATCCCGGTACACCGCCGAGGCATTCATATAGAGTCATATCTTGTTCTAAGTATTGAGTTGTAATTGTTGAGTTGTAAGAAAAATAAAAGTGTGATGATCATCATTATTAGAGCATTGTCCCAGTGAGGAAAGGATGATGGAGACTATGATTCCCCCACAAGTCGGGATGAGACTCCGGACGAAAATAAATAAATAAAAGAGGCCAAAGAAGCCCAAATAAAAAAAAGAGAAAAGAGGCCATAAAAAAGAGAAGGCCCAAATAAAAAAATAATAAAAAAATGAGAGAAAAAGAGAGAAGGGGCAGTGCTACTATCCTTTTACCACACTTGTGCTTCAAAGTAGCACCATGATCTTCATGATTGAGAGTCTCCTATGTTGTCACTGTCATATACTAGTAGGAATCTTTCATTATAGAACTTGGCTTGTATATTCCAATGATGGGCTTCCTCAAAATGCCCTAGGTCTTCATGAGCAAGCGAGTTGGATGCACACCCACTAGTTTCTTTTGTTGAGCTTTCATACACTTATAGCTCTAGTGCATCCGTTGCATGGCAATCCCTACTCACTCACATTGATATCTATTGATGAGCCCATTGATACGCCTAGTTGATGTGAGACTATCTTCTCCCTTTTTGTCTTCTCCACAACCACCATTCTATTCCACCTATAGTGCTATATCCATGGCTCACGCTCATGTATTGCGTGAAGATTGATAAAGTTTGAGAACATCACAAGTATGAAAAAATTGCTTGGCTTGTCATCGGGGTTGTGCATGATTTAAATATTTTGTGTGGTGAAGATGGAGCATAGCCAGACTATATGATTTTGTAGGGATAGCTTTCTTGGCCATGTTATTTTTGAGAAGACATGATTGCTTAGTTAGTATGCTTGAAGTATTATTATTATTTTTATGTCAATATGAACTTTTGTCTTGAATCTTTCAGATCTGAATATTCATGCCACAAGTAAGAAGAATTACATTGAAATTATGCCAACTAGCATTCCACGTCAAAAATTATCTTTTTTATCATTTACCTACTCGAGGACGAGCAACAATTAAGCTTGGGGATGCTTGATACGTCTCCAACGTATCTATAATTTTTATTGCTCCATGCTATATTATGTACTGTTTTAGGCAATATTGGGCTTTATTATCCACTTTTATATTATTTTTGGGACTAACCTATTAACCGGAGGCCCAGCCCAGATTTGTTGTTTTATGCCTATTTCAGTGTTTTGAAGAAAAGGAATATCAGACGGAGTCGAAACAGAACGAAATCAATTGGAGAAGTTATTTTTGGAAGGAAACACACCTGATGGACTTGGACCCCACGTCAGGAGATACGGGAGCTGCCCACGAGGGTGGGGGGGGGGGGGCGCCCACCCCCCTAGGGCGCGCCCCCTGCCTCGTGGGGCCCCCGTGGCTCCCTTGACATGCTTCTTCTGCCTATATAACTCCATATACCCTAAAACTTCCAGAACAGAGATTAGATCGGGAGTTCCGCCGCCAGAAGCCTCCGTAGCCACCAAAAGTCAATCGGGACCCTGTTCCGGCACCCTGCCGGAGGGGGGAACCCTCACCGGTGGCCATCTTCATCATCCCGGCGCTCTCCATGACGAGGAGGGAGTAGTTCTCCCTCGGGGCTGAGGGTATGTACCAGTAGCTATGTGTTTGATCTCTCTCTCTCTCTCTCTCGTGTTCTTGAGATGATACGATCTTGATGTATCGCGAGCTTTGCTATTATAGTTGGATCCTATGTTTCTCCTCCCCCTCTTCTCTCTTGTAATGAATTGAGTTTCCCCTTTGAAGTAATCTTATCAGATTGAGTCTTTAAAGATTTGAGAACACTTGATGTATGTCTTGCGTGGGATAACCGTGGTGACAGTGGGTTATTCTATTGATCCACTTGATGTATGTTTTGGTGATCAACTTGCGGGTTTCGTGACATTGGGAACCTATGCATAGGGGTTGGCACACGTTTTCGTCGTGATTCTCCGGTAGAACTTTGGGGCACTCTTTGAGGTCCTTTGTGTTGGTTGAGTAGATGAATTGAGATTGTGTGATGCATATCGTATAATCATACCCACGGATACTTGAGGTGACATTGGAGTATCTAGGTGACATTAGGGTTTTGGTTGATTTGTATCTTAAGGTGTTATTCTAGTATGAACTCTAGGGCTGTTTGTGACACTTATAGGAATAGCCCAACGGATTGATTGGAAAGAATAACTTTGAGGTGGTTTCGTACCCTACCATAATCTCTTCGTTTGTTCTCCGCTATTAGTGACTTTGGAGTGACTCTTTGTTGCATGTTAAGAGATGGTTATATGATCCAATTATGTTATTATTGTTGAGAGAACTTACACTAGCGAAAGTATGAACCTTGGGCCTTATTTCCTATCATTGCAATACCGTTTACGCTCACTTTTATCACTTGCTACCTTGCTGTTTTTATTATTTCAGATTACAAATACCTTTATCTTCTATCCATATTGCTCTTGTATCACCATCTCTTTGCCTAACTAGTGCACCTATACAATTTACCATTGTATTGGGTGTGTTTGGGACACAAGAGACTCTTTGTTATTTGGTCGCAGGGTTGCTTGAGAGAGACCATCTTCATCCTACGCCTCCTACGGATTGATAAACCTTAGGTCATCCACTTGAGGGAAATTTGCTACTGTCCTACAAACCTCTACACTTGGAGGCCCAACAACGTCTACAAGAAGAAGGTTGTGTAGTAGACATCAATGCCACATTATGCTTATCTCAAACTTAAGATGCCCAGACCACGCGGTGTCATAACAGTCAACGGAAACACGGAGCGCTCCTTCCGTACTGAGGAGCACACCGCGGCCCTAGCAGCAGAAGTACAGAGCGGCCTTATCTAGCAGAACCTTAATTCGGCGGCCAAGCTCCCGGACACTGTCAAACGAGTCCAGACTACTCTGCAGGAGAACAGTCCAGCCCGTCAGGAGCTCGGCTAGCAATTCGGCCTCCGTCTGAGTCCCGACCAACTAGCGGCGTACGTACCGCGCGTACATAACTACGCACTCAAAATACCATGGGCATAGATGGAGGCGTAACTTGATTGTGGTCCATCATACGGCTCACACACATAATTTTCCTTTTCCTTTTTTTACCATTTTTGGTCTCTTTTTCATAGGCCCCTCCCGACGGCCTGAGCATCGGTCCTTTCGAGGGATAGATACACCAAGGCAGCAAGCAGTACATACGTGTGGGGGAATCTCTAGATGTTCTTCTTGATGATCGTTCTACCTGTTTTCGACACCCGCACGCAGCCCCCCCTTGGTCTTGGCATGTTAAATAGCCAGGTTGCTTATCGCACTATACACTTTGACATATTAATCAAATTATAATGGAAACAGTTTGCGGCCCAACTTACGTGGCACTAGCTTACTACTTCATTTTATTATTCTTATCGATTCCACCCATACAGTTTGGTACGCTTTGATTCGCCAGGGGCTTCATTGTGCCCCATACTACGACAACAAAGTCCAAACACTTTTTACAGTACAATTTAGCACCCCAAATTTTAGCATTATATGCATTGGCTCCAAATCATGTCTTTGGTCAATAGTTGGGTTGCCCGACTCATGTGCTTGCTACCTTACGTTTCGTCCTATCGGCTAGGGTAGTAAAGGGAGAACTACTGTGATTGTGTTTCTGGTTTATCCAAGCAAACACCTCAGTAGAGAAAGCCGAAAACTGACTGTCATGATACGGCGAGAGCTGGTCAGCTATTCGGAGGTTACAAATCTTTTGCAATTTTTCCGCATTATGCGACGAATCGGCTTCTACCCGATCAGGTGTCTACAACACCCTCGTCCGGATTAAATACTAACTAGGGGCTGCGCCTACATTTCTATTGTGAAACTCCTATGGCTAAGTGAGAGTGCTAAAGCCACATAGTCCGATTGCCTGGTTCGTCGCGCTAAACACCTGCTTCAAGGACCAAACTATTGGATCAAGAGTGTTTAGATTTATCCCGAACACCCCCGTACTACCTACGTGGGGGATGAAGCCAACGACTGGCCAACTCTCAGATTTAACAAAATGGCCGCACAGGAGGTAAAAATTTCAAACAACAAATATTATATTACATAAAGACTTTGTTTCACAATACAGGAAGGGATAACATGAATGACTTCATGCAAAGATAATGTATTTTGAACATTGGCCCTCTACAATGCAGGATCCCTTCAGGACATCCTCAAAATACCGCTCGGGCGTGCGGTGCTCCTTGCCCGCGGGCGGTCCCTCGGTGGCGAGCTTGACGGCGTCCATCTTCGCCCACTGCACCTTGACACGGGCGAAGGCCATCCGCACACCTTCAATACAGACCGACCGCTTGATGGCGTTAAGCCGAGGGCAGGAATTGACCAGCCGCTTCACGAGCCCGAAGTAGTTGCTTGGGTATGGCTTCGGCAGGCCACACATGGATTATCAAATCCTTCATGGCCAGTTCGGCCACCCTATGCAGTTCGGTCAGCTGTTTCAGCTGATCGCTAAGGGCCACCAGATGCTCTGGCGCAAGGTATTGCGACCAGAACAGCTTCTCCGTCGAGCTCCCCTCTTTGGCTCGGAAGAATTCCACAGCGTCGGCAGCACTGCGCGCCAGATCCGCAAACGCCCCTGGAGAACTCCAAATCCGGGTCAGTAAGAGGAACATTTTCTTCACATACTTGCTCTGCATAATAAAGGCCTTACCCACCATGATTTTTTTGGCCTTCTGGATTTCCTGGAGGGCGCCCTGGGCTTCGACCCAGGCATCGTGTGCGCTTTGGCGGTCCTTGGAAAGTTCGGACTCTTGGTCTGCAATATTGCGCTCCAAGGACTCGTATTTCTTCACGGCATCCTGGAGCTCCTGCTGGACCTCACCAACCCCGGCCTCGTGTTTTTCACGAGCGGCTTGTTCTTTTGCCGCTCTCTCCCGGGCTTTGGCCAGCGCCTTCTTGAGGGTCTCCACCTCGGTCGCCACTCCTACAAAATATAATGGCACTATGGTCAACACAAATCATTCATCCTTTCTAAAATCTACACAAGGTCATTGCATACCTTGATGGTCTTCTAGCTGTTTTTTCACGCGGCCGAGCTCTTCCTCGGTCCGCTCCAGACTCTGCTTCAGTCCGGAGACCTCAGCAGCATGAGAGGTCGTAACCAGCAAAGACGCCTGCTTATTCACATAGACACATATGGTTAGTCTCCTGCGAAAATTAGTTGATCCTCTGTCTGGCTTTTCTTTTCAAACACCGAACAGTGTCTCAGGGGCTACTGTCTATACTATGGCATTCCTTTGGCATAAATTGCATTTTCATACCTCAAAGCCTGTTAGAAGGCTTGTGCAGGCTTCGGTCAGTCTGCTCTTCGCGGACTGAATCCTCTCCACCACTGTACCCATGAGGGTGCGGTGTTCCTCAACAATGGAAGCGCCTCGCAATGCTTCCAGTAGAGTATCCGGTGCATCTGGATGGATAGAGGTCACCGGTGGAATCGGTGCACCTCCTTCCTTCGAAGGAGGCTGCTTGCCGGATTCCGGAGCCGTATAGGTCTCCGGAGTTGTATTCGGCTGGGGGTCGGATTGGATATGGCCCCCATCGCCAGTCTCCATGGGGATTTGCTCCCCCATGTGTCCGGTGGCCGAGGGTTCACCCTCTGGCGCCATCCTAACGGCCTCCTACGTCTCTCCCTGGCCTGGGGAGGTCCTTCGGGACAACACCTCGGTGTTATCCATGGCCTTGGGAGAAGAGGCCGCCGGAAGGGACCCGCTGTCCATCACCTTCGGATCCAGCGAATTCCTCGAAGATGAGGATCACTCGAGGTCGGAACGAGCCAGACCCAGCGCATGATTCAACATGTTAAAACCATGAAGTAAAGGAGCCGAATATGTGCATGCGTCTTTGAGTACTTACCATTCGGCCAAGGGCTTATCCCTGGGGCGCCACTCGGAGCTGCTGTCGATGTCCCGCGCAGAGTTGTCCGCGAGGGAAACCTTCCCCTTGTTGGACGCCTCTTCCTCCAGATGTGTGGAGGCCGCCCTTTTCTTCCTTCCCCCTCCGAGGGAGAATTGCTTTCCTGCTCCTCCTCCTCGTCCTTGGTGTGGGAAGAGTGGGTCTTGGCGTCTTCGGACGTCACCTCCGAAGTGCCCTTATGGCGGAGACCACTCCTGGTCTCCTTGGCCTTCTTCTTGGCCTTCTTCTCCGGCGCTTGGTAGGGTGCCGGAACCAGCATCTTTGTCAAAAGAGGGATTGCTGGGTTTTCGAGCAGCGGAGCCGGACACTGGATCCGCTCCGCCTTCTTTGTCCAGCCCTGAAAAAAATGAATGGGGAAGCTTGGACGTCTTCCTCGAGTATGCAAGTAAAGGATACACCTTGAAATACGGAAAACTTACCGCACTCGCGGTATGGGCCAGGTCATGCCCACGGTCCTTGGTCGTCGCCGGCCACATCTCGTTGGCCTTAAAGAGCACCTTCCAGATGTCTTCGTGCGTAGTACCGAAGAACTATTGCAAGGTCTGGTGCTTGGCCGGATCGAACTCCCACAAATGGCAAGTCCGGCTTTGGCACGGAAGGATCCAGCGAGCAAGCATCACCTGCATCACATTGACAAGCTTGACGTTCTTGTCCACCATGCTCCTGATGCGCGTCTGAAGCGTTGTTAGCTCATCCGACGAAGACCAGTCTAGGCCCTTCTCTAGCCAGGAGGTGAGCCGCATCGGGGCGCCGGACTAGAATTCAGGAGCCACAGCCCAGGTGGCGTCGCGAGGCTCTGTGACATAGAACCATTGCTGTTGCCACCCTTTGATGGTCTCCACGAAGGTACCTTTGGGCCATGTGACATTGGGAAGATTGCTCACCATGGCGCCTCTGCACTCTGCGTGTTGACCGCCCACCACCTTCGGATTCACATTGAAAATCTTTAACCACAATCCGAAGTGGGGGGGGGGGGATGGAGAGGAAGGCCTCGCACACGACAATGAATGCCGAGGTGTTGAGGAAGGAGTTGGGGGCCAGATCGTGGAAATCCAGCCCGTAGTAGAATATGAGTCCATGGACGAATGGGTGGAGAGGGAATCCCAATCCGCGGATGAAGTGGGGGATGAATACCACCCTCTCATGGGGCTCCGGGGTGGGGATGAGCTGCCCCGTTGCTGGAAGCCGGTGGGCGATTTCCTTGGCCAAGTACCCGGCCTCCCGGAGCTTGGTGATGTCCTTCTCCTTGACGGAGGAAACCATCCACTTGCCCTGCGCTCCAGATCTGGACATGGTTGGAGTGCTTTTTGAGGTGGAACGGGTGGAAGCTTGGGCGCTAGAGCTCGAGGATGGATGGGCAGAGAGAAAGAAGGCGTGGGTGAAAAGGTGAAACCCTTATCCTTTTATAAAGGCTGCGAATATCAAGCGCCTCCCCGCTCGCCTTAAAACTCGCCTATTCCCCAAGGGCCGTGCAGACGGCGCAGTTGGATTACCCATGCCTGTATTGATGAGAATCCCGCAATAAGGGGACACGATCTTTGCTTTGACAAGGCGTGCCAATAAAACCGCATCTTGAAACATGGAGCGGGAGGCTAAAAAACGGTTCGAAATAATGACCGGGCAGTGACATGATGTCACACTACAAAAGTTGTCAGTGGATTGGATTCGTAAAATACTATACTCTCTGCGTGTGTGTGTGGTACTCGTTTTGCAGAGCCGGACACGTTTTTTGTGTTTGAAAGTTGTTTTGGAGTATTCGGAGGAGGAACCCGCCTTGCAATGCCGAAGACAATCTGCACGCCGGACAGATCGTCATTGAAGCCTGGTTCAGGGGCTACTGAGGGAGTCCTGGATTAAGGGGTCCTCGGGCGTCCGGGCTATGTAACACGACCGAACTAATGGGCTATGAAGATACAAGACAGAAGACTTCCTCTCGTGTACGGTTGGGACTCTCCTTTGCATGGATGGCAAGCTTGGCATTCGGATATGTAGATTCCTTCCTTTGTAAACTAACTCTGTACAACCCTAGGCCCCTCCGGTGTCTATATAAACCGGAGGGTTTAGTCCGTAGAGGCAAGATCAATCATACAGGCTAGACTTCTAGGGTTTAGCCACAATGATCTCGTGGTAGATCAACTCTTTTAATCCTCATATTCATCAATATCAATCAAGTAGGACGTAGGGTATTACCTCCATCAAGAGGGCCCGAACCTGGGTAAAACATCATGTCCTCTGTCTCCTGTTACCATCGACCCTAGACGCACAGTTCGGGACCCCCTACCCGAGATCCGCCGGTTTTGACACCGACAGAGGCTATACAACAATTCTTCTATGGAGACAATCGAAGCTTTGAGCTTCTAAACAAGGTGATTATCATCTTATTACAAAAGAAAGGAGTGGTGGACATTGGTGACTTTCACCCAATTAGCCTCTTGCACTTGCATAGATTGCGAAGAAATTATGTGGATTGGTGGGTCACAACCAGAGTGCATTCATAGCCGAAAGAGTATACATGACAATTTCACATTGGTCCATCAGATGGTTAGGACGTTGCATAGAAAATTGTGTCATCGTTTGTCCTCAAGCTGGATGTGGCGAAGGCCTTTGATTCTCTTGCATGGACGTTCTTCTGGAGGTGCTTGCCCATCATGGGTTAGGTACCAGGTGGAGGTACTGGATTGCCTCGCTACTATCTGATGTCTACTATGTAACTTTATTCTTGTAGACTATGTTGGGCCTCCAAACGGAGAGTTTTGTAGGAAAACAACAGATTTCCTTCAAGTGGATGACCTAAGGTTTATCAATCCGTGGGAGGTGTAGGATGAAGATAGTCTCTCTGAAACAACCCTGCAATTAAATACAAAGAATCTCTTGTGTTCCCAACACACCCAATACAATGGTAAATTATATAGGTGCACTAGTTCGACGAAGAGATGGTGATACAAGTGTAATATGGATTGTAGAAATAGCTTTTTTATAATCTCAACAAATAAAAATAGCAAGGTATAAAGTAACAGAAGTATGTGAAAACAGTGTCTCAATGCTTAGAAACAAGGCCTAGGGTTCATACTTTCACTAGTGCAATGTCTCAACATTACTATCATAATTGAATCATATAACAATCCCTCAAAGTGCGATAAGGAATCACTTCAAAGTCTCTATTCTTATCGGAGAAAGTGGGATGAAATCGAGTAGGTAGTAAACCACCTCAAAGTTGTGTTTCTAATCAATCTTATGAACCACCCCAAAGTGTCACGAATAGAGATCGTACTACGACAACATCATATGATACGCATCAATCAACTCTAATATCACCTAGATTTCGCAATGTCACCACGAGTATCCGTGAGTAAGACATGCATCAAGTGATCTCAAATCCAAAATATTCATTCTGATAACAAAGAAACCTCAAAGAGCAAGATTCAATTCCCCACAAAAGAGATAGAGGGGAAGAAGACCATATGATCCAACTATATTAACAAAGCTCATGGCACATCAAAATCGTGTCCTACCAATATATATATATATATATATATATATATATATATATAGAGAGAGAGAGAGAGAGAGAGAGAGAAATCAAACACATAGCTACTGGTACATAACCTCAACACCGAGGGTGAACTACTCACTCCTCGTCATGGAGGCAGCGGGGATGATGAAGATGGCCTCCGGTGATGACTCCCCCCTCCAGCAGGGTGTCGGAACATGGTTATAGATGAGACCACTTTAGAACAGAGGCTTGTGGCAGCGGAAAAACTCATATGTGCCCCTGGTTCCTTAGCCATACTCATTCATCCCCACGCTCTTAACTTTTGCTCACTTTCCCCCACTCCCTTGCCCGAAACCCTTAGAACTGGTCACAAACGGTGGATGCCGTCGGGTCAGTGCTTTGACCGTTAGGGCCGTGCTGACTGTGTCGCTCGTTGGACCTGATGAGTGGGGTCACGGCGGGCGGTGCTGCGGTTAACCCGTTGGGCCGTGGTTAGACTTGGGCCATGCGCGCGTCGCAACGACAGAAGCCTGTTATGCATGCACGACATGTCCAGCTAGCCTGCATGCATGCACATAGCTAGCCTACCTGCATGCGCTGCTGCCCGCCGCCACGATGCGCTGACCGGCCTCTTTTTCACGCAAGCCGCCACGGACGCTGACCGACATCATTTTCACACGAGCCGCCATGGACGCAGGGACGGTTGCTGCCACTGGTTCATATCATCTCCCACGCGTGTCTCCTCGATGTAGAGCATTGTTTCACACTTTTTGATCCACTCGCATCTATTCAACGTGGCAATTAAAACCTATTGGCAATTAAAGTGGCATATCAATCGAGGCGGCTCGTTTGAATGTAGCAAATCCAAAGCGCGACCGGTGCCACTCCCCTTCCCTTCCCCTTTCCTTATTTAAACCACCACCCCTCCAGCTATTCTCCACACATCCATTTGCGCCGCCCCCTTCTCTTCTTCACCCAAACCCAAAGCACTCTCAAAGCGAGGCGAGGATGCAGTAGAACGGCCCCACCTTCGAGCTCCCACCGATCGTGCCGGAGAGACGGTATCCGGCCAGCGTCGTCATGGAGAGGACGCTCCGCGTGTGGTCGTTCTCACACTGGAGGGGTGCAAGGGGGTTTGCCGAGTGGTTACTCCGTGCGGGCTTCGCCCACCTCCCGGCGGGCTCGCCGGTGATGTTCCGACTGGAGGAAGTGCATCCAAACTCCAGGACTCCACCGATAGGGCTCACCGTCACCTTCACCAACAGATTTGATGCGTACTACCTCCTCGGCAAGGTGTTTTGGTGTGGATGCGAATTCATCGCATTCACAACCCAGAACATCTTCACAAACTTCGAGTGCATCTTCCTCACCCGCGATGGTATGCACAACCTCCCCTACTACATCGGCCAGGACGGCATGGAGAGGAGGAGCAGTGAAGAGAAGGCGCGGTGAAGATGGTGGTGAAGTCCCGGTCTTGATCGTGAGCTTGTCTTGCCCTAGGGTTTTAGGAATTTTTATCTTTTATATATTTGTATCTCAATTATGTCGTTGGTTGTACCGTGAACTTTTAATCTCTGCCGTGTTATCCCCTAAGAACTTTGTTATGCTTGCTACCCTTATTTGATATGTCGTTGGTTATCCGTGTTTTTACTTGCTATTTCTATCTTATTTGACGTGAGATAAATCGCTAGATGGGGATGGTGCCATACACGAGCCCTTCTTCTAAATCAATCAATGATTGAGTATTCCCCAATGAAAACCAGTAAGTTTTCCCCATTTAGAGTAGGGTCAAGTTTTCGCCCATTTAGAGTAGGGTCAAGTTTTCGCACATGCGGATAATGGAGTAGTTGAAGTGTCAAAAAGGAAACTAAAGGTAGAAAAATGAGCCATGTTGATGTTGAAAAGAAGAAGAAAAGCTATTTTTTTGAATTGTTGGTGGCCCTATTACGTATATTGTATGAACAAAAACAAGCTAATTTTTGAATAGTTTGTGGACTATGCTATGGTTTAGGGTACCCTATGTTTTACGTAGAAGTATGCTATGGTTGCTACTTTTTATGTTATGGATGTATGCTTGCTACATGAGATATCGGTCGATGGATATGGTGCCATAGACAAGCTCTCTAGATGGATATTTTGCCATAGCCAAACCTAGACATGCTCTCTAGATGGATATGCTGGCTAATGGTGCCACCGGACTTTATTTTGGACGTGGTTTCAGATAGATATCATGATCTACATAATTAAGTCTGACATGTTCTTAATAAAAAAACAAAAACAAAAAATCATGTATACAATATTTTTCTTGCAACAAAAACTTGTTTATAATACCCGCATGTCAAAAAATGAAAGTGTTGTGCCGTAGGCTATATACAGAAGGAAATTGCCATGATATGTACACATAAATTTGACATGTGCAAGTCCAACAATAAATCGATTTACCATCATGCACTATTTTTGTTCGTCATGGCAATAAATGGATTTACCATGGTAATAATCAAGGGAAAAACAGAGACAACGCGTGGGCCTTCAACACTCAACGCAATGAGATGGCCCAACCAGAGCTTAATTTCAATTTGGGCCCTAGAACTATGTTTTTTTATTCTGCGGTCGGTGTTGTCTGACGAAACTGAAAGTGTACAAAATTGACGGGTACCCGAAACTGACATGATCCACAAATTAAGCAACACAGAGCATAGAGCACATGATCCACAAATTGAGCAACACAGAGCATAGAGCACATGATCCACAAATTTAAGCAAATCGTAGAGCACATGATCCACAAATTTAACCAAATCCTAGAGCACATGACACCACACTAATAACATATCTAATGAGTGATGACCAGCAAGTAAGCAAATCCTAGAGCAACTACACAAAAATAAAAGGGATACAATCCTAAAGCTATCATATTCGCCTACTTGTTCAATTGAATCATCTGCTTCAAGTTCTTGTTCATCTTCTTTATTTCCCCCTTCAGATCTGCATCCCCAACTGTCAGAGCAGCACTTTAAGAGACCAAATTCGTTGTTGCTGGCGGCAGATTGAGCTCCCGGGTTGGGGCCCCATTGAATTGAATCCGCTTAACGTAGTCATCCAACCACTAAAAATGTGTGCATTTCTTCACGATCTGAAACGAAAACATGAACCCTAAATCCTAGATCGAAAAAGAATTAAAAGAAAATAGAAAAAGAAATTAGAGAAAAATCATGAGATCTAACCTGCCCCTCTGGCTTGCTCTCACATTTCACGAACTTGCGCGCATAGTTGCCATTCTTGACCTCCTTCGAAGTCAACTGTATCAGTGGCGCGCTGCGTGGGCAGTCAGGACATCGCTCCATGGGAAGTGGACCATACTAGGTCCACGAGGGGCGGGAGGCTGAAGTGGAGCTCGACATATTGCCCAAAGTCGCCGGAGAAGAAGAAGTAGAGGATTGGCTCCTCTCGTCGCCAGAGAAGAAGTAGAGGACTGGCTCCTCTCGTCGCCAGAGAAGAAGAAGCAGAAGAGGAGTGGCTCCTCTCGTCGCTGCAGAATAAGCACCAAAATAAAGGGGGTACCCAAAGAAAGGGGAGGCACAACCAACAAGTCTCGCGGATCGCCTCTTGCGGATCGCCCCATGATCCAACGATGCGGAGACGTGCATGTGATCCAACGGCGCGGAGCCCGCTCACAGCCTGCCCTCGGAATTACTTCTAGAAGACCACATCTGAGGGCTGTCACTTGGCGCTAGGGTATGATCGTACGGCTGACGTTCGGAGCTAAGGTTAGGCGAAACCCCGCGGGTTTAGAGGGGTTTTGAGCTGGTCAACGGGGTTTCAAAGGCTTTGACTGAGCATAAATAATTAAAAAATTAAAAAAATACGTAACCTTCGTTGTTCGTCGTTTTATAGGACACACTAACGAAGAAAAATATAAACTTGGTATACGTACATTTAGAGAAAAAAAACCTAGCTAGCACGATCGAGGTAAAATGAGCACCATTAATTAAAAAAAATTAAAAAAATATAAAACCTGCGCACAATGTTGTCTTGTGCGACATGTTACCAACCAAAAATCATAAACTTTATCTATGCACATTTTCATGAAAAAACCTTCACACATATGAGCTATCATGTACAACGTTTCATAGAGACCAAGGAGAGGAGGTAGGGTTTCCCTTCGGTTTTTGAGTTTTTTTAAAAATCAAAAAAATCACCAAAGCTTGATTTCAAAGTGAATAAGAATGATCTGAACTTAGTTTTCCATTTTCATAGGGTAAACGTGTTTTTAATGGTTTTTCTATTAAAGTATTTTTTCTTGAAAAAATGTAAAAATAGAAATATTAATTCAATAAATAGTGATTCTTCGAATCTACACTATATAGATTGATTTGGTGTTAATAAAAAATATTTGGCTCATTTGGAGTAGGTCCAAAAAAACTTGATTACAAATGGGGCTGTTTACCCTAGCTTGGGAGCTCATTTGGAGCACATTTCTCATGACTACAAGTTTTGTAGATGCAAAAGAGATCGGATTGATCACCTAACATTTATAATAGTTCAGCAAACTGTGCAACTCACACCACAGGGGAATGGACTGAAGTGTTGGTTCAAATTCAAAGTTTGCCTCAGTAGTTCAAATTCAAAGTTTACATATAGAATTATTACAGCTTACAAGTTTTCACAGTACTTTAAATTGACGATAGAATCCTTATTACAAACCTTTAAAGTTCAAAGTTTATGACTTTCATTCAAGTTCAAATTCAAATCTTTGCCTTGCTCCTTGTGTTCCGGGATGGATTAACCGTCTTGCTTCTAGTTTCCCTGACTAGGATATTTTGTGCTTATGAAAGCTTTGTTTTGTTGCCTCTGATCTTCACTTCTGGTGGTGGCGGTTTCGTTGAGCTTTGACTGACCGAGCAAGTGATGACCAGTTGATGGTCATCTGTGGGCTCACTAATCTTTAAAGGAACTTCAGACAAAATAACTTCCTCCTCTCTTATAGCTTCAAAACCTTCGTAAGCCAAGGTTTCAAATTCCGCATTAGATGATGGTTCAACCGAAGTTTCTTCCTCCCTAGGTCTTTTCTGTCTTGTGCCTCTAATTATCCTAGAGCTGGGTCAAATAGAAATAATCCTAGCCATCGATAAAAAAGAGAACAAATGCAAAAAATGGAAAGATTGCACACATACCAAGCTGCTACTTCAGTTGCTTCATTCTCTAAACTTGCCGCATTCTCCTCTGCATTTGTTGCTGCCCATTGTTCCTCTTCTCCAAATGATGCATCAACTAGATTGGTACAAGCCTAGCAATATGCCCTAAGATACCACATCTTTTGCACTTGCGCTGTTTTTTTACACGACCCTCTTCACCAGCTCTTATCCTGTTTTTTCCTTCGTCTTCCTGGTGGTCTAGTCAGTACAGGAGAATGGAGTTTGAACCCTGGGTCTACTATGTTCCATTGGTCTTTTCCCAAGAGTGCATGCACATTTTCAGCATAAGCAACCCTAAATTTGGCAACAGAGAAATATTCAGAGAAATACTGATAAACTTCACCATCTTCACCTCCAATAACAGTCATGAGATGTAGGGCATGTATGCATGGCTTCCTGCGGATCTGCCATTGCCTACAGCTGCATTCATTGGTTGCAAGGTTCACTGGATATCTCCATTCCCTATTTTTACTGTCAGTGTATGTCACCTTAACCTCGTATGTCGACGGTCGAATGCATTTCATCCTTAGTCCTCTTGCCTTGGCATGCAATGCCTTAATTAGAGATGGGAGCATAAGATGGCCAACATATTGTGTTTCTGCAATTCTATTACGAAGAGCCATCTTTACCATGATCATCTGCCTAATCTTATCAAATGCTTGCCACAACAAAAGCCCTTTCACTGACTTGAACTTAATATTGAAACACTCAGTGAGGCTATTGGTCACATAGTCTACTTTGCAGATTTCATTGAATTTGCTTCTTGACCACAGCTTTCCATGATGTTCATCAATGTACCCGTTCACCAAAGGATTATGAGCATACAACACTCTCAAATGGTGCTCATGTTTCCTCAAGCTGCATGTGTATGATGCTGGCCATAGATTCTCATCATAAACTTTGCCTTTGAATTTCTTTTTAAAATTCTATGCTAGGTGTCGCATACATTCACTATGCTCCACTCCAGGGAATACAATTTCTACTGCACTTTCTAAACCCTTGCAAGCATCTGTGTGTATAACTAAACCTGAGAGTGTACCAATAATGTTGCGCAACTGCTGCAGAAATCAGACCCAACTCTCCTCACTCTCTACCTCGAACACACCAAATGCAACTGGGAATAGCTAGTTGTGTCCATCAACTGCAGAAGCTGCTGCTAGCTGGCCTCTCCATCTTCCATTCAAAGCAGTCCATCGACAGCCAAATAGGGCCTACAACCATTCAGAAACCCCTGACAGTAAGCCTTGAAACAAACAAAAGCCCTCCTGAAGCACTCCTTCTCCATTGCCTTCCCTTTTAATTTGTACTTAACTGTATGCTTGTCAATCTCTACAACACTCCCTGGACTAGCCATCTCCACTTCAGCTTTTAAGGTGTACAGCAACTGAAAACTCTCATTCCATGGACCATTAATCCTATCAAGAGTCCTTTCCTTAGCATAGAAAATCTTCATGTATTGTACATTAATCTTGTACTTCTCAAATAGCTTCCCATGGAGTGCTGTTGGACCAATTGTTGGTGTTTCCCTCACCCAATCCAAGATTGCATCTGCCACCCACCTAGTCTTTGCAAGCTTAGATTTGTCCTTTCCCCCTCCCCCTCCAGGTGGGCAAGTGTGCCCGTGTGGGTTGCTTTTTATCTGAAACAAAATTAAAAATGATGTCAAACACAATTAAGAAACAATACACATATCTGAATATAGAATGGATAAATAATCTGATAACAATATTCAGTTGTAATACCTGAATCAATTTGCTCTTTCACATAGTGGATGCATGCAACCTCCACCTACACCTATCATAAGGGCAATGAACAGTGAATCTTCCTAGCTCACTCCTATCAACCTCATAAGAGTTTTCAGTGAGAATGCAATATGTACTCACTGCATTACGACAGTCCACCATCTATTCGAATACGGTTCCTGGAGTAAGGTCAGGATTCTCCCTGTTCCACTCAATTGTTGGCACGTACTCACCATCATATTCTTGTAAAACTAAGGAGTCGATGTTCTCCTCCCTCTCTTCATCATCAGTGTCATCAAATCTAGCACGGCTGCTAGGCTCCTCTACATATTCATCTTCCACTGCCTGTTGACTGACTCTATCTACCAGTTCAGGGAATAGAATCTCATCCTCATCATCATGTCGAGGCACTTCCTCGTCAGGCTCTGCATCTACTTCTACATCAGGTGCATAAGGGAGAGGAGAAGTGGCAGAATTAGCGGTAGCCGACATGTTGTGGCTTTCAGAACCACTAGGTTTACTTGGTCTCGACCTACAAGGAGTGTGAGGACGCTCGCTATTAGCAGAGACATATGATGTCTGAACACCCTTCGGGATACGTTGTTTGTGTGCCTGAAGCACATCGATATGGATTTTACTGAAACAGCTGTCAACATTCAAACTAAATAGCAATCCCAGATGCTCATCACAAGTTAATGGGACAAATATTTGCTCGGTACTGTCGAAACATCTCAGTTCAACAGCATCGGCAGGGCTCCACGGATACTCACAACAGAGTGCCTCGTGGAAATCTCTGAACGAAACACTGGTTTTTACCACTTTAGGATAGAAAAATCCGGAAATCACACACAGTTTAGTTCCACGCAGCTCGCTAGTTTCCACTCTAACCGCCAGCCGAAAAGCAAGTGTAGGGTCAACCCAATTCGATTGAAATAACATAAAGGGCGCAGTTAGGCCAAAAAAATTCAGATAAATTGCACGGATTCACATCAACGATGGTCAAATATAGCCTAATTTACGAATCTCCTAATCAATTTGAGAGGAAAACGATGCTTACGCAGGTAGAATCCATGAACTATCAGCCTCTGATTCGACCCAATCATCTCCAAGGTCGATGGGCCGAACAGTGTGCCCCCCCGACATTGCTTCCTAATCCTAGATGGGGAGAGATGGTAGATGCGGCGGAGGCGGCATGACTGTGGCGGAGGCGGCAAGAGTGCGGCGGAGGCGGCACGACGACGGCAGAGGCGGCACGACGGTGGCAGAGGGGGCGGCGCGGAAGCGACTGGATCTGATTCAGATTACAGTGAGTGTCAGTTTCTCGGCCCCACTAGTTACCACGTAACGGTCAGAATGTGGACTCCGCCCTACGCGGCCCCACTAGTCAGAGTTAAGGTCAAGCCATTGACCCGGCGACAACGTCCGCTGTGACCAGTTCTGAGGGTTTCGGGCAAGGGAGTGGGGAAAAGTGAGCAAAAGTTAAAAGCGTGGGGATGAATGAGTAGAACTAACGAACCAGGGGCACAGAAATAAAAATCCCTTCTTGATTTATAGGATTTCAGCATTGTATTCACGTAGGGGGTGTCCTGAGGGACTCACAAGCTCAGATGGCGCGCCCCTAGGGGGACACCTGTCACAGCCCTAGCTAAGCCCTTGCCTGACTTTGCATAAGCATCCATGCATCATGTCTAAATTCAAATGAAATTTTGAAGTGGGGATGTTCAAACCCTAGCAGATAATAATTTTAACTAGGTTCAATTCAAATATTTTCATTGGACCCAAAATGCCCTCCAAAAATGTTCATTATTTCTGGGAAAAGGTTAAAACCTTAATCAGAGGTCATGCACATTTTTCCAATGCATTTATGGTTTTTGAATTAATTCATAATTGTATTTGAGTTGGAGCAAATAAATTCTATAAATATTTTTATTGCTCCAATAATCCTGGAATATTTTGTGGAGCTCTAGGATAAACCTTAATGCATCCACAATAATTCCTAGAGAGCTGCAAAAATAGTTTGGTTAAGAAACCAAATTAAAACAAAACTACAAAATTAGAAAACAGAAACAAAAAAATAGAAAGAACAGAGACTCACCTGGACCCTTACCTACCTGGCGCCACCAACCAGCCTAGCTCCTGCGCGGCCCGTTACTGTGCAGCCCAGCTGCCAGTCATCTTCCTCCCCCTCGCCCCGAAGCAGCTGCGTGCTGGACGCACGCGCGTCAACGCCGGCCACCTCCTGCTTCGCGCTGGAGGCCTCCCCTTCGAGCCTGTCCACGCGTGGAGACGCCATGACACTCCCCCAGATTCCCCCCCTCGCTCTGGACCCCCTCCTCCTCCTCTGCTCTCTCTCTCTCGCAATCGACCACGAGCACCCGAGAGCACCGACGAGCTCCACCGCGGCCAATGTCCACCCCTCGCCTCGCCGATGCTTCCAGAAGAACCGCTGCGCCTTCCTCTTCGTCTCCACCAACTCACGTGACGCCGGGTGCACCGCAGCATCGTCCCCGCCGCCTTCATTGCCGCATCTGTTCGGCGATCGCCGCGGTCGATTCGCCGCCTCCGATGCCTCCTCGAGACCACCGAGCTGCTCATTGACCTCGCTGTGAGCCTCCGTGCAGAACCCCTCTCTTTCCCCTCGCGTTTGCGAGCTCTAGGCCATAGCTCCGTCGCGGCCGAACTCCGGCCGCCGCTGACCTCGTCGCCGCCGTCACTGCAGCCGCTTGAGCTCGATTTGGAGCATGTCACCGCACTCAAGAAGCCACCAGGAGCCTAACGCATATTCTAACTCGCCCTCCCGTGCACCATAGCGCCAACCCCGCACTCACCCAAACTCCGGCGCCGCCGCGAGCTCACTTCCGGCAAGCTCCGACCACCCCGCGACCTCCCACCTGCTCCGTTCGATGCGCGTGAGTGAGGGCCTTCTCCCTGTGCCCTTCTCTTGCCCAGCCGCCGCCTGTAGCGCAGCCCCGGCGAACTTCCGCCGCCGATCTGGTCGTCGCCGGCCTAAGTCCGGCGATGATGACGTGGGCATCATTAGCGGCTAACCCCCCCCACTAACCAACCACCTAGGCCACTGACTAATGGGCCCCACGCCCTAATTAACACAAATTACATCTTCTGCTTAATTTAACTAACCCCGGTGGGCCCACGCGTCAGTGTTGACTACGCTGACGTGGCCGTTGACTTGGTCCCACCTGTCAGTGAGCTAAGCAGCCCTGTGACACTAACGTGTGGCCCCCACACGTCAGGTTTGACCTGGACGGCGCCCGTTGACCTGCTGACGTCACTATGAGGTCATGCTGACGCAATAATTGCTTTCTGGAATTTGAATAAATCTTAAATGATTTATTATTTTCAGAAAAATGTCCAAAACTTCTAAAAATCATATAAAATCAATCGTAACTCAGAATGAAATAAATTATATATGAAAAATGATCAGAAAAATATGAAGAATCTGTTTATGCCATGATCATGCATATTTGAACAAGTTAACCTCACTGAATAGGATGAATCATGATTAGGGTAATTTGTGAAAGAACATTTGGAGTTGGAGTTTAACCTTGTTTGAATTCCACTTCAATTAATTTGGCTTACAGCTGCATTAGCTCAAAACACCAGCATATTGCCATGTCATTATCATGCATCATATTGTTGCATCGCATTGATTGTGTTCTTTCTTGTTTGCCTGTAATTGTCCCCTCTCAGTAGACGACATTCCGACGATTGTTCGATGACACTGATGAAGAACTATATTATCTTCAGAAGTGCCAGGCAAGCAAAACCCCCTTGTTCATTCCGATACAATCCCACTCTCTCGCTCCTGCTCTCTTTTACTGCATTAGGACAATAACGATTCATTTGTTACTTGCTGCGGTAGCTGAACCCCTTTATCCTCTGCATGACCTGTCATTGCCACAGTAAATAGATGAAACCCACTAGCATGAGTAGGAGTTGTTTGAGCCTTGTTGTGCCTACTCATTCATGCTTGTTTGTCATGCCTGCTACTGCTTAGAGTTCAGTCAGGTCTGATTCATCGGGAATGAATCAGAGGTGTGTGAGCATGTCCTACTGTGTGTGAGCTAAGTGTGTGAACACGATTTGGTAAAAGGTAACGGTGAGAGGCCATGTAGGAGTACATGGTGGGTTGTCTCGTTGAAGCCGTCCTCAGGAACTGAGTTCTGTGTTTGTGATCCATGATTCAGCTACTACCATGCATTGGGCCCTGAAATATGACCCAGCTCGACTTCTTATTCACCCTAGTCCTCTGTCCAGGAGTTGCAAGTAGTTTCTGGTATTTGTAGCCTACTGGAGGTCGTGGACAGCGCTGACCGTAGGGGTGGGCTGTGATGCGGTAGGTACGTGGCACGGTGTATCGGATACCCGTTAGGTATCTCGGGAACCCTGCACACATCGTTTGGGGCTGTGAGCGAAACTCCGGCCGGATCTCCTCATGGATGGAACCCGAATAGGCGATAAACCTGGACTAGAGACTTGAGTGTTTAGGTAGGTCGTGGTCTACACCCACGTCGGCTTTCGCTTGAAGTCTGCCGAGCACATGTCGTGTGCAGACGCTAAGTGGTGGAAACATGTATGAAGAAGTACACCCCTGCAGGGTTAACATGATCTATTCGAATAGCCGTGTCCGCGGTAAAGGACTTCTGGGTTGCTTATATTAGTTCATAGACAAGTGAAAGTGGATACTCTAAAATACGCAAGATAAGCGTGAGTGCTATGGATGGCGTTCTCGTAGGGAGACGGGAGCGGTTCCATAGTGGTGTATTGGTTGGTGAATATGTGGACTCGTGTGCGCCACCTCAAAAGAGTTACTTGCAGTCGTAGTTCAGGATAGCCACCGAGTCAAAGCTGGCTTGCTGCAATTAAACCCCCACCATCCCTTTGTTGATAATGATGCATATGTAGTTAGTTCTGATGTAAGTCTTGCTGGGTACATTTGTACTCACGTTTGCCTATTTTATGTTTTTGCAGAGAGACTTCAGTCTCGCTAGTAGTTCCACGTGGACTTTGACGTTTAGTTTGATACCTCAGCTACGATCTTGTGCCCTCGGCAGGATCTGGTAGATAGTCAGGCTTCTCAGCCTCTTTCATTTGTAGATGTCTGTACTCAGACATATTAGCTTCCGCTTGTGTTTTGATCTGTATGCTCTGAATGTTGGGTCATGAGACCCCTGTTTGTAATATCTCGCTCCTCGGAGCCTATTGATTAAATACTTGAGTCGTAGAGTCATGTTGTGATGCCATGTTGTATTTGCACATATCGAGCATATTGTGTGTATGTTATTGAAATGCTTGGTATGTGTGGAATCTTACTATCTAGTTGTTTATCTTTAGTAGCCTCTCTTACCGGGAAATGTCTCCTAGTGTTTCCACCGAGCCATGGTAGCTTGCTACTGCTCCGGAACACTTAGGCTGGCCGGCATGTGTCCTTCTTCGTTCCTGTGTCTGTCCCTTCAGGGAAATGTCACGCGATGAATACCGGAGTCCTGTTAGCCCGCTACAGCCCGGTTCACCGGAGTCCTGCTAGCCCAGTGCTACAGCCTGGATTCACCCGCTGATGACCGACACGTTCGATGCTGGGTGATGGATGCATGTCCCTGTAAGTTTGTGCCACTTTGGGTTTATGACTAGCCATGTCAGCCCGGGCTCCTTATCATATGGATGCTAGCGACACTATCATATACGTGTGCCAAAAGGCGCAAACGGTCCCGGGCAAAGGTAAGGCGACACCCGTGGGAATACCGTGCGTGAGGCCGCAAAGTGATATGAGGTGTTACATGCTAGATCGATGTGGCATTGAGTCGGGGTCCTGACAGCGTTGGTATCAGAGCTTGACTGCCTGTAGGTTCTCCAAGCCAAACTAGTCGAAGTTGAGTCTAGAAATTCTTTAGTTATATAAGGGAATTGATTGTGGGATGGAACGTAAGGCTCTTTTACTCCTTATACCTCATGGCCCTCTGATCTGAGTCATCCTCTTCTCTTCTACGGGGATTAAGAACTAGGCTATCTCTTCTTTCTATCAGGATCACGTGTTACTAATCCATAGACTTATAGGATTGCTGGTTTCAAGCCACAGTCCAGTTCCTACTACTTCTGTACGTTAACTGTTGATCTCGAAACCTTGATATTGTGCTTCCGAGTAGTTATGCCACCATTTTTCTGAATGTCTCAAATCTTTTCTGAGCATTTACAACCGTTATGCTGTCCGAGTCATCCTAGGTTTCTAAATAGCCTGATGCATTTGCAAATCCTTTCTTTCCGTTCCCGATGTCCTTTATGGTCAGAATAAGCACACTAACCGGTGCGTTGAGGTAATTTATTGCCTTGACATATATGTTGGAGTTATTATTATGACCCTAAGTGTTTAGGGGATCATCTAGTGGTCTAGCCATGATCTGTGTTTCCAGTGTGATGATTCTGGCCGTCATTATCGAAAGCATCCCGTGATGCCATTTAGTTAGTAGGCATTCTATTTCTGGGTTCTGAACCCAAGATTCACCCCATTTATCTCATGTTGATAGTCTTGCTAGTTCCTTTAGGATATTAGTAACTTTGCGATAGTCCTCAAGGTCCGTGGTATTTCCTTCTTCCAAATACTATGAACCACTTATGGCAGAAGTTTGTTGGATCAAAAGATCACAACAAGAGTGCTCTTGATGAGTTCTCCATTCCACATTGTGAGTCTGCCAGTCCTACCTCTCTGCATGGGTTATCCGGAAGAAACATGTTGAACTCGTTCGACATGCTAATCCATGCATCCACAACTCAGAAAATCATATGTTCTTTTGAGTTGCCCTCTTTAGTTGTTTCCTTGCTCTCGTCTATAAATTGATAGTCAGGAGTAATTGTGCATTCGTGTTATCAATGCTTATTATTCTTGTGGTCCGTCAAACCATTCTATTCTGGAATGACTAGGAGAAACAAACTCCAGAACCTCGTCCATATCCAGGATTGGGTCAAAGTAGTTGTACTCCGCAGATCAAAATGCTAATCCAGCTTCTGGTCTGTTCTACCTTGGAGTATTACCATCTTTCATATCGGGATTGTTATGGGAATTGCACACCATACTACGAACTCTTGGTAAAGTGATACTTCTGTCCATCATTATTCATTTCTCGGTCCCGTGTTGTTACAACCGGAATGCCGACAAGTGAATCGTGATGTGTGAAATCAATACTCCTAGCAACCTTGTTGCTTGGTAGTTAAAGGACAATAATTTCATTCTTAGCGTGTTGGTTCTTGAATCATCATTCTAAGACTGTTCGTGCTACCTAGTCCTTATTTCTGGTGCACTCTTCGATCAATGAGTTAGGGTTTCAATCCCTTGCTTAATTGATCACATCATCTTGCCCTGAAAAGCAAGATTGTTCTCGAGCTTAGTAACCTATCGGTGGTTCGTGACTTTCCAAATATCTTCTTGGAAGTGTTACCGGGTTGTTTCCTGACTGTTATGTTGAGCTCGTGATCAAGTTGGTTTCTTGTGAACCACCCTTTCTCCAAGAATCTGTGTTGGATATCCCGGAGCTAGTTAGTTAAGCTAGACAACAACTTGGAGAATTGGAAGATAAAAGCTTGCCTAACTTAGTTCGTTCCAAAGGGATATTCTTGTGTAGTGCGTGTTGAAGAAAGATGATATCTTCATCGATTGGTCCCTGTGATCAGTTGCTGGAACTATTGTCTTATCAATCCTTGATTTGAGTGTGGGCTATCGTCAAATCGAATCAGTACCAACGATGCTCGTAATGTTGTCTTACTCATGGTTGATCCCTCGAGCATATACCATTACATCCTTTGGTATGACCAATACTATCACCGTGTTCACATGATGGTGGAAGTCCAGTGATATGGAAATTCTGATGAGTTGTTGTTGAGCCCATCAGCAGCATTTTGTCTCCCCCATGAGTCATGTTGAACATCAACCTAGTGTTGGAAACTTGTGTAAGCATTTCTTCGTGTTTCGTTTATGAAGCATATGTTTGGATGAAGGTAGTGACTTCCTTTAATTCATGTGCATTTGATGTAAGTTGCCGCCGTGAATTTGAGAAAGTTTGTTTTGCTCCTCTGGAATCATCCCAAGTCAGTCATGCATGTGCGAAGTATTCTATGGTCTGATAGACTGATCATCCTCATTCCATATGTATCCCCTAGCACATCAAGCCACTGATTGATTTGTTCAAGGAGAAGGAGTTTCTTCTTAAGAGCTAGACTTATGCAAGGACTTCGATATCCTCGTTGATGGTTCCCCTCCTGAACTCGGTAGTGTTTTATTATAAGACTACCACGTGGTCCCGTTTGTCTCGGACAACGTGTTCACATGTTTGTAGCAGAACCGGCTCATATTTTGGAGCTTACTACCGTAGTCCATTTCCCGAGAATCTCGCAACGCCGTCTCGTCGATTTGTGTTGTAAACTTTCATTTTTCTTTCTAGACTTGATGAGTCTGGAATATTCTGACACCAACCAGATCTGAATCTCTGGCAGATGTGATGGTTGGAACATTTCCCAAGAATTATAATATTGGTCTCGCGATAACCGGTAAAGTGAATGTCGTGGCCAACACACCCCGCCGGGAGACCTAATATTGTAGTATCTTGATTGGAGAAGTTGGCCACCTCCCCATAAGGATTTCGTAGGATTTACCTCCGTAACTGTTCCTTATGGATTCTATTGCTCCGGAAGTCCGACCTTTTACTTGATGTTCTAGTTAGCAACCATATCTATGAATGGAATACGCTAGCACGTCAAGGAGAACATTAGAAGCCGAGTGCTAAATGTCTCTCGGTCGATCATCCAGATTTTGATTCCTTGGCCCCGCCAAGGGTGAAATCTAAGAAAGTGTTATCCTCCTTTGCATCTTCATCGTCCATCGCTATTCATCATGGTAGTATGTTGTGTTGTCAGCACCCTTGACACGGATATTGGTAAAATCTTGATGATTATGGAAATGCTCAAGTTCTTGAGAGCACGCGCAAGTGCTAGGTTTGATCGTCGGCATTAACTGTATAGTGCTCTCAGTTTCCTCGGCAATGCTATGACCTTTTCAAATAGTGAATTCACTCTCTATTGTTGGGTTCTTCCCCAGTTACCAGAATCATTCCCAGCATTTGCATTTTGTTCCCAGCTTGCACCACCAATGTGCCATTCTACCATGAGTCTCTTCCATTTCCGGTGGTAAGCAAATTCATCCATTACGTTGTCTTCAACAAGGTAATCCACATCATCCAAGTCCGAGTATGCCATTCTACCGACCCCCTCCAAACGATCGCTCGAGAATTGCCTTAGGCTGGTTTAAAGAGTTTCAATGATCTCTGAATCAAAGGTAATTCTTTTTGCCACTTAAGGGGATATATCTACGAGTCACCATCCCTAAGGTGCCTCGTTGTGGTATCATGGCAACTCAACTCCTCGCTACGTTGACAATCGTTTACCACCTTTTTAAGTGTGGAATTGTAGTCTACCTGGTAAACCTCCGTCATTTGTTCCACTCCTTTCCGCTAGAGGTGTGCTCCGTCTCTCAGCTCAAGAGATGTTGCTATGTCTCATTCCGTGAGTTAATCTTGAGTTGTTCGACCTTCGAGAAGATCGATCCTTCTAGAGTTTTCTTTCTCCTCTCGTTGTCATGACGGTTGGAGTTCTCGGAGCAAGACATCGAGACAATGATGGTGGTCGAATCAACGTTCTTATGAAGTGCACCCTGGATCATGAAGATTGTGTTAGTTTGCATTCCCCTTTCATCTTACCCTACGCTTGAATCTCGGGACGAGATTTTTATTTAGTGGGGGTGAGTTGTCACAGCCCTAGCTAAGCCCTTGCCTGACTTTGCATAAGCATTCATGCATCATGTCTAAATTCAAATGAAATTTTGAAGTGGGGATGTTCAAACCCTAGCAGATAATAATTTTAACTAGGTTCAATTCAAATATTTTCATTGGACCCAAAATGCCCTCCAAAAATGTTCATTATTTCTGGGAAAAGGTTAAAACCATAATCAGAGGTCATGCACATTTTTCCAATGCATTTATGGTTTTTGAATTAATTCATAATTGTATTTGAGTTGGAGCAAATAAATTCTATAAATATTTTATTTGCTCCAATAATCCTGGAATATTTTGTGGAGCTATAGGATAAACCTTAATGCATCCACAATAATTCCCAGAGAGCTGCAAAAATAATTTGGTTAAGAAACCAAATTAAAACAAAACTGCAAAATTAGAAAACAGAAACAAAAAAATAGAAAGAATAGAGACTCACCTGGACCCTTACCTACCTGGCGCCACCAACCAGCCTAGCTCCTACGCGGCCCGTTACTGTGCAGCCCAGCTGCCAGTCATCTTCCTCCCCCCTCGCCCCGAAGCAGCTGCGTGCTGGACGCACGCGCGTCGACGCCGGCCACCTCCTGCTTCGCGCTGGAGGCCTCCCCTTCGAGCCTGTCCACGCGTGGAGACGCCACGACACTCCCCCTGATTCCCCCCCTCGCTCTGGGCCCCCTCCTCCTCCTCTGCTCTCTCTCTCTCTCGCGATCGACCACGAGCACCCGAGAGCAGCGACGAGCTCCACCGCGGCCAATGTCCACCCCTCGCCTCGCCGATGCTTCCAGAAGAACCGCTGCGCCTTCCTCTTCGTCTCCACCAACTCACGTGACGCCGGGTGCACCGCAGCGTCGTCCCCGCCGCCTTCATCGCCGCATCTGTCCGGCGATCGCCGCGGTCGATTCGCCGCCTCCGACGCCTCCCCGAGACCACCGAGCTGCTCATCGACCTTGCTGTGAGCCTCCGTGCAGAACCCCTCTCTTTCCCCTCGCGTTTGCGAGCTCTAGGCCATAGCTCCGTCGCGGCCGAACTCCGGCCGCCGCTGACCTCGTCGCCGCCGTCACTGCAGCCACTTGAGCTCGATTCGGAGCGTGTCACCGCACTCAGGAAGCCACCAGGAGCCTAACGCATATTCTAACTCGCCCTCCCGTGCATCACAGCGCCAACCCCGCACTCACCCGAACTCCGGCGCCGCCGCGAGCTCACTTCCGGCAAGCTCCGACCACCCCGCGACCTCCCACCTGCTCCGTTCGATGCGCGCGAGTGAGGGCCTTCTCCCTGTGCCCTTCTCTTGCCCAGCCGCTGCCTGTAGCGCAGCCCCGGCGAACTTCCGCCGCCGATCTGGTCGTCGCCGGCCTAAGTCCGGCGATGATGACGTGGGCATCATTAGCGGCTAACCCCCCCCACACTAACCAACCCCCTAGGCCACTGACTAATGGGCCCCACGCCCTAATTAACACAAATTACATCTTCTGCTTAATTTAACTAACCCCGGTGGGCCCACGCGTCAGTGTTGACTACGCTGACGTGGCCGTTGACTTGGTCCCACCTGTCAGTGAGCTAAGCAGCCCTGTGACACTGACGTGTGGCCCCCACACGTCAGGTTTGACCTGGACGACGCCCATTGACCTGCTGATGTCACTATGAGGTCATGTTGACGCAATAATTCCTTTCTGGAATTTGAATAAATCTTAAATGATTTATTATTTTCAGAAAAATGTCCAAAACTTCTAAAAATCATATAAAATCAACCGTAACTCAGAATGAAATAAATTATATATGAAAAATGATCAGAAAAATATGAAGAACCTGTTTATGCCATGATCATGCATATTTGAACAAGTTAACCTCACTGAATAGGATGAATCATGATTAGGGTAATTTGTGAAAGAACATTTGGAGTTGGAGTTTAACCTTGTTTGAATTCCACTTCAATTAATTTGGCTTACAGCTGCATTAGCTCAAAACACCAGCATATTGCCATGTCATTATCATGCATCATATTGTTGCATCGCATTGATTGTGTTCTTTCTTGTTTGCCTGTAATTGTCCCCTCTCAGTAGATGACGTTCCGACGATTGTTCGATGACACCGATGAAGAACTATATTATCTTCAGAAGTGCCAGGCAAGCAAAACCCCCTTGTTCATTCCGATACAATCCCACTCTCTTGCTCCTGCTCTCTTTTACTGCATTAGGACAACAACGATTCATCTGTTACTTGCTGCGGTAGCTGAACCCCTTTATCCTCTGCATGACCTGTCATTGCCACAGTAAATAGATGAAACCCACTAGCATGAGTAGGAGTTGTTTGAGCCTTGTTGTGCCTACTCATTCATGCTTGTTTGTCATGCCTGCTACTGCTTAGAGTTCAGTCAGGTCTGATTCATCGGGAATGAATCAGAGGTGTGTGAGCATATCCTACTGTGTGTGAGCTAAGTGTGTGAACACGATTTGGTAAAAGGTAACGGTGAGAGGCCATGTAGGAGTACATGGTGGGTTGTCTCATTGAAGCCGTCCTCAGGAACTGAGTTCTGTGTTTGTGATCCATGATTCAGCTACTACCATGCATTGGGCCCTGAAATATGACCCCGCTCGACTTCTTATTCACCCTAGTCCTCTGTCCAGGAGTTGCAAGTAGTTTCTGGTATTTGTAGCCTACTGGAGGCCGTGGACAGCGCTGACCATAGGGGTGGGCTGTGATGCGGTAGGTACGTGGCACGGTGTACCGGATACCCGTTAGGTATCTCGGGAACCCTGCACACATCGTTTGGGGCTGTGAGCGAAACTCCGGCCGGATCTCCTCATGGATGGAACCCGAATAGGCGATAAACCTAGACTAGAGACTTGAGTGTTTAGGTAGGTCGTGGTCTACACCCACGTCGGCTTTCGCTTGAAGTCTGCCGAGCACATGTCGTGTGCAGACGCTAAGTGGTGGAAACATGTATGAAGAAGTACACCCCTGCAGGGTTAACATGATCTATTCGAATAGCCGTGTCCGCGGTAAAGGACTTCTGGGTTGCTTATATCAGTTCATAGACAAGTGAAAGTGGATACTCTAAAATACGCAAGATAAGCGTGAGTGCTATGGATGGCGTTCTCGTAGGGAGACGGGAGCGGTTCCATAGTGGTGTATTGGTTGGTGAATATGTGGACTCGTGTGCGCCACCTCAGAAGAGTTACTTGCAGTCGTAGTTCAGGATAGCCACCGAGTCAAAGCTGGCTTGCTGCAATTAAACCCCCACCATCCCTTTGTTGATAATGATGCATATGTAGTTAGTTCTGATGTAAGTCTTGCTGGGTACATTTGTACTCACGTTTGCCTATTTTATGTTTTTGCAGAGAGACTTCAGTCTCGCTAGTAGTTCCACGTGGACTTTGACGTTTAGTTTGATACCTCAGCTACGATCTTGTGCCCTCGGCAGGATCTGGTAGATAGTCAGGCTTCTCAGCCTCTTTCATTTGTAGATGTCTGTACTCAGACATATTAGCTTCCGCTTGTGTTTTGATCTGTATGCTCTGAATGTTGGGTCATGAGACCCCTGTTTGTAATATCTCGCTCCTCGGAGCCTATTGGTTAAATACTTATGTCGTAGAGTCATGTTGTGATGCCATGTTGTATTTGCACATATCGAGCATATTGTGTGTATGTTATTGAAATGCTTGGTATGTGTGGAATCTGACTATCTAGTTGTTTATCTTTAGTAGCCTCTCTTACCGGGAAATGACTCCTAGTGTTTCCACCGAGCCATGGTAGCTTGCTACTGCTCCGGAACACTTAGGCTGGCCGGCATGTGTCCTTCTTCGTTCCTGTGTCTGTCCCTTCGGAGAAATGTCACGCGATGAATACCGGAGTCCTGTTAGCCCGCTACAGCCCGGTTCACCGGAGTCCTGCTAGCCCAGTGCTACAGCCTGGATTCACCCGCTGATGACCGACACGTTCGATGCTGGGTCATGGATGCCTGTCCCTGTAAGTTTGTGCCACTTTGGGTTTACGACTAGCCATGTCAGCCCGGGCTCCTTATCATATGGATGCTAGCGACACTATCATATACGTGTGCCAAAAGGCGCAAATGGTCCCGGGCAAAGGTAAGGCGACACCCGTGGGAATACCGTGCGTGAGGCTGCAAAGTGATATGAGGTGTTACATGCTAGATCGATGTGGCATTGAGTCGGGGTCATGACAACGCCCCTTGAGCTTGTGGCTCCCCTGGACACCTTCTGGCTCCCCCGAAGCTTCATGGGTCTCTTTTCTTCCATAAAAAATCACTGTAAATTTTATCGTGTTTGGACTTTGTTTGGTATGGATTTTCTGTGAAACAAAGAAATAGACCAAAAACAGGAACTGGCATTGGGCACTAGATTAATATGTTAGTCCATAAAAATAACATAAAATTACACCAAAAGCATATAAAATTATTGTAAACATGACATGAATACTTCATAAATTTTAGATGCATTAGAGACATATCACTATCATTTGCGTCAACACGGGTTCTCATAAATTGGAAGGCCGGGAGAGAAAATTTGGCATGCAAGGGGTCTAAGGCAAGGAGATCCAATCTCTTCAATGCTTTTTATACTAGCGATGGACGTTCTTAGTGTAATGATCTAGAAGGTTGAACAATAGAGTCTGTAGGCTTTGATGGCCAATGTGGGAGTGATACACCGATTATCCCTTTATGCTGATGATGTGGTACTCTTTGCTCAGCCAGCTGTGAGAGAGATGGACATGATCAAAGAGGTGTTTCAGATTTTTGGATAAGCCCCGGGCTTACAAGTGAATATGTGAAAGAGCTCCATCATTCCCATTTGGTGCACACCTTCAATGGTGGGCAATGTGATGCCTAACTTGCCATGCACGATTGCTTCATTCCCATGTAAGTACTTGGGATTGCCGCTTGCATCGCGCTTTCTCAACTAGTTGCATCGTTGGCAGTGCGGGCTGCTAACGGCAGTTGGGAGGGTAGTCCTTATTAATTCTGTGCTGACGGCCACGTCGATATATCAGATGCTATCCATGGATATCCCCCCTTGGGTGTTACACACTATCAACAAAATTCAAAGAAGCTTCGTGTGGATAGGATTGGTGGATATGAGGGTTGGCATTGTAAAGTGGCTTGGGACATGGTGTGTCGGCCAAAGGAACTGGGGGGGGGGGGGTTGGCATTCACAACCTCTGGATCCTGAACATGGCGCCGTGAGTGCACTAGTTCTGGCTCATGTGAACAGACCCAGAGTGGCCATGGCAGGGCCTATAGGTCCATATCATGTTGGAGGTGGCCGATATGTTCCTGACATCGACTATCTGTTCGGTTGGAGAAGGTACGGTGGCTGTGTTTTGGGTGGATTGCCGGATCGAGGGAGTCTTGGCTGGGGAAATTATGTCAGACATTGTCAAAGGTGTCCCTCAGATCCGGTTAACTTGTGTGGTAAAGGAGGGGATCATGAATACAAAGTGGATCGAGCACATCAAGGTCCTCTTCAACATCAAGATGATAGTCCAGTTTTGCAGTCTATGGAGCAAAATTCTTTGTCAGGCATTAGAGGAGCCGAACTCCTTCCGGTGGATTTGGTCGGAGACAGGTCAATATTCGGTGAGGTCGGCATATCGGGCATGCTTCTTCTGCCTTACCGGGATGCTCGGTGCGCGAGAAATCTGGAGTTTTTAGGCTAGTCCACAACTCAAGTTCTTCGCGTGTCTCATCGCAAAGAACATGTGCTAGACGTCCGATCGTCTCACAACAAGGGGACTAGTGCATTAGATGTGCTGCCCTTTGTGCTTGCAGGACCAGGAATCATAGGATTACTTGCTGGTGCAGTGGTCCTTCGCGCATGCGATTTGGATTGATGTGTTGCAGGTTAAAGGATGGGAGAGTTTCACTCCGATGGTGCATGCACAGGTGGTTGAGTGGTGGAAGGAATGAGTGTGACGTGGCGCCGAAGGGGCGGAAGAAAGAGGTGAACAACCTCATCATTTTGGTCATGTACTCCATTTGGAAAGAGCAGAACCGTAGAGTGTTTGACAATGTTTCAAATACAAGGAGTTGGCTTTCGTCTCACATTCGGGATGAATGGAGGGTGTGGCAATTGGCACGAGAGCAGAAGAAGATTAGCCGTGGTCCAGTGGGCATCCGGGAGTAGTTGCACTAGGTGTGCTTTGTGGACTGTGGTGCCTCGGGTTCCCCTTGCCTTGGGCAGTCTAGTTGTAAAAACCTAAAACTTTGTTCTTCTCTTTAATTGAAACCATGCACAAGTCTCATGCGCGTTTTAGAAAAATCATAGCAAGAGGATTGTTACCCACTTGTATTGTGGAGCTGTTTTTTCTTAGTTCCTACAAGAAACGTGCTGATTATGATTTGTTTTTTGTAATTTTTGTAAAGAAGCGAAGGAAAAATATATATATTTGGTATATCTGTTTTTGTTAAAAAAACAATATGACTTTAATTTGTTGCTTAACTAAAAAATACACTAGATCAAAGAGGCAAACATAAATACATAAAACAAATATCTATGGTAAGATGAAAGGTTGCATCGAGGTATTTCAGATATGTCGTCAATAAAATAACTTCACCTTTTCCATCTCGGCAATCCACATAATTTTGGTACTGCATGAGTCTTCTTTGTCTAGAGTGCCTACTGTGTGGGCTTAAACAAAAGTCTCCACCATCTTCTATCACAACAAGCAGGGCACCCGTACCTGGTCGTTACTCACTCCTACGAAAGCCAGGGAGCTTTTGGATATTGGGCATACCCGGTGGGAGATGGTAGTTTTGGATATTTACAGCCGGGTTGGATGGCGGGCGGTTGATAACCCACAAGTATAGGGGATCGCAACAGTTTTCGAGGGTAGAGTATTCAAACCAAATTTATTGATTCAACACAAGGGGAGCCAAAGAATATTTGTAAGTATTAGCAGCCGAGTTGTCAATTCAACCACACCTGGAGATTAATTGTCTGCAACAATGTGATCAGTAACAAAGTAATATGATAGTTTTGATAGTAATGGTAGCAGCGTTAGTAACGGTAACAGTGATAGCAATAATTTTGTAGCAAGTGTAACAGTAACAATAGTAGTAGTAACTTAGCAGAAACAATATGTAGGAAATTCATAGGCATTGGATCGGTGGATTTGTTGGATGATATTCATCATATAACAGTCATAACCTAGGGCGATACAAAACTAGCTCCAGCTCATAAATATAATGTAGGCATGTATTTCATAAATAGTCATACGTTCTTATGAAAAGAACTTGCACGACATCTTTTGTCCTACCCTCCCGTGGCAGCGGGGTCCATAAGGAAACTAAGGGATATAAAGGCCTCCTTTTAATAGAAGAACCGGAACAAAACATTAACACATAGTGAATACATAAACTCCTCAAACTACGTCATCACCAGAAAGTACCCCAAATACTGTCACTCCGGGGTTTGCGGATCATAACACGTAGCAGGTGCATACAACTTGCAAGATCGGACTAGGACATATATATAATGGTGAAAACATAAACAGTTCAGATCTGAAATCATGGCACCTGGGCCCAAAGTGACAAGCATTAAGCATGGCAAAGTCATAGCAACATCAATCTCAGAACATAGTGAATACTAGGGATCAAGCCCTAACAAAACTAACTCGATTACATGATGAATATCATCCAACTCCTCATCGACCAGCGAGCCTACGAAGGAATTACTCACTCCCGGTGGGTAGCATCATGGAATTGGTGATGGAGAAGAGTTGGTGATGACGAAAATCGAAGATCTCCCTCTCCGAAGCCCCAAACGGACTCCAAATCTGGCCTCCCGATGAAGAACAGGAGGTGGCATGGCTCCGTCTCGTGAAACGCGATAATTCTTTCTCCCTCATTTTTTCTAGAAAAAACAGGTATTTATGGAGTCAAGATCAGGGTCTACGGGGCCACCAGGTAGGCACAACCCACCTGGGTGCGCCTGGAGGGGTGGCGTGCCCTGGTGGGTTGTGCTCACCCAGGGGCGCCCCTCCGATGGTTCTTGGCTCCAGTATTTTTCTTTTATTCTAAAATAATTCTCGAAAAAGTTTCGTTCCAATCCGAAAACTTTTATTTCTGCACAAAAACAATACCATGGAAGTTCTGCTGAAAACATCGTCAGTCCAGGTTAGTTTCATTCAAATCATGCAAATTAGAGTCCGAAACCAGAGGAAAAACGTTAGGAAAAGTAGATACGATGGAGACGTATCAACTCCCCCAAGCTTAAACCTTTGCTTGTCCTCAAGCAATTCAGTTGATAAATTGGAAGTGAAAAAGAAGAACTTTTACGAACTTTTTGCTCATGTTTACATAAATAAGTTTAAGTAGCACCTAGGTTTTCAGCAAAGATCATGACTAACCATGTCAACAATAACTCTTAAAAATTATAGCTCATATCAATGACATAATCAACTAGCGAGCAATAATAAGATATCTCAAATGCCAACACTTTGTCAAAACAATCATGATATAATATGACAGTAGTGGTATCTCGCTAGCCCTTTCCGAGACCGTAAAACATAAATGCAGAGCACCTCCAAAGTTCAAGCAGTGACTAAACATTGTAATTCATGGTAGAACAGATCTAGTCATGATGCATCCAACCTTAACTATACACAATGCATGAGGATGACAATAGTTCTCTCAGATCTGGCGCTTATTTGAGAAGGTGATGACTCAACATAAAAGTAAATAGATAGTCCCTTCGCAGAGGGAAGCAGGGATTTGCAGTGGTGCCAGAGCTCAAAATTTTAAAACAGAGATAAATGAAATTTGAGAAATGCACCCTTCCTATTTACTTCACGACCGAAAGTTATCAATATCTTCCATGTAAACACATTAGTGGTGGTTCCCAAGCGATAAAAGTAAAGGGTTACTCCCCCTCCACCAACAAACACACTCCAGGGCTAGCCAAATCCACGGGTACCGTCCATCCCAACATCAATCCTAGGGGAGTTTTTATTTAATTATTTGCAATTTCGAACTCGGTACTGGGCATCCCTATTACCTCCCCTCTCGTGCAAGGACGAGTGAATAAACACTCATCATGAGAATAACCCGCTTAGCATGGAAGATATCGACTACCCCCTGTCGCTCTATGAACAATCCAGGCACACAAAAACGTGTTTATTTGAAGTTTTTAGAGGTGGAACATGCAAATTTACTTAGAACGGTAGGGTAATACCGCATATAGGTAGATATGGTGGACTCATGTGGAATAACTTGGGTTTTAGGATTTTGATGCACAAGCAGTATTTCCGCTTAGTACAGGCGAAGGCTAGCAAATAGGTTGAGAAGCGACCAGCTAGAGAGAGAAGACGGTCATGAACATGCATTATGAATAATAAACATTGGATACTAGCATGAGTAGGATATGGACACCATGAACATAAATATCATAGAGGCTATGTTGGTTTTGATTCAACTACATGCATAAATATGTGCCAAGTCAAGCCACTTGGAACATTTACAGGAGGATACCATATCATCATACCACATCACAATCATTTTAACACAATGTTAACATCCAAGATAAATCATTATCCACTCCTAGCTACTTAAGCATGTCATGAGAAACTATAATCTCTAATTGTCATTGAAAACATGTTTGATCATAATAGGCTGAATCATGGATACTAGGTTAAACATATTACAAAAACAGAACAAGTTGAGTTCATACATGTTTCTCTCTGCCACAACCAGTTCGTCAAATATCATCATTATTGCCTTTCACTTGCATGACTGAACAATATGAAAACAATAATAGTGCAAGAGTACCGTGGACTAAGCTGGAATCTGCAAACATTTTATTCAAAAAGAGAAGACAAAGTAATTTGATCCCTTTGTTAGATTGACAATCATGCATATGAGAGCCACTCAACATTTTCATTGTGGTCTTCTCCTCGGTACGACTCAATAAAAAGGAAAGAATTTCAAAGAAACACATTGAATATTTTTGGAGTTCTTAATTTTCTTGAAGGAAGCAAAATTAAAGAAAGAAAGACAAAAACGAGAAAAACTATTTACACGGGAAAGCTCCCAACAAGCAAAAGAAGAACTAGGAAATATTTTTGGGGTTTCTTTTTAATACTACAACTAACTAAACTAGAAAGAAAAACCGAAAAGAAGCGACACATTTTTTTTGAATTTTCTCAAAGTCTTTTTTTCAAACACACAAGAAGAAAGCGAGAAAATAAATCTAACATGGATAATACAATGAAAAAGTGTGGGCACCGAGAACTGGAATGAAATGTGTAAACATGAATGTAACGTCGGTGGAAACACGTACTCCCCCTAGCTTAGGCTTTTGGCCTAGCTTGGTAATCACTATCCGCGTTCTGTATATATGTCAGGGTGGTAGCTCATGAAGGCTCTTGGTGCAACCAGCTCAGCCTGCCGAGCAGCCGCGACCTCCGCGTTGTGCGCGCGGGCCTCGTTCTCAAAAACATAATATCATCCTTTGATGTGATAATCAAAGAGAGCAGGCACATGAAAAATAGTATGTGATACGTCTCCAACGTATCTATAATTTTTGATTGCTCCATGCTATATTATCTACTGTTTTGAATGTTTATGGGCTTTATTATACACTTTTATATCATTTTTGGGACTAACCTATTAACCCAGAGCCCAGTGCCAGTTTCTGTTTTTACCCTGTTTTAGGGTTTCGAAGAAAAGGAAAATCAAACGGAGTCTAATTGACCTGAAACTTCACGGAACTCATTTTTGGAAGGAAAGAAGCCCAGAAGACTTGGAGTGCACGTCGGGGGATCTGCGAGGAGGTCACGAGGCAGGGGGGCGCGCCCACCCCCTGTGCGCGCCCTCCACCCTCGTGAGCCCCTCATGGCCCCCCTGACATACTTCTTCCGCCTATATATCTCCATATACCCTAAAAACATCCGGGAGCACAATAGATCGGGAGTTCCACCGCCAGAAGCCTCCGTAGCCACCGAAAACCAATCTAGACCCGTTCCGGCACCCTGCCAGAGGGGGAATCCTTCTCTGGTGGCCATCTTCATCATCCCGGCGCTCTCCATGACGAGGAGGGAGTAGTTCACCCTCGGGGCTGAGGGTATGTACCAGTAGCTATGTGTTTGATCTCTCTCTCTCTCTCTCTCTCTCTCTCTCTCTCGTGTTCTTGATTTGGCACGATCTTGATGTATCGCGAGCTTTGCTATTATAGTTGGATCTTATGTTGCTTCTCCCCCTCTACTCTCTTGAAATGGATTGAGTTTTCCCCTTGAAGTAATCTTATCGGATTGAGTCTTTATAGATTTGAGAACACTTGATGTATGTCTTGCCATGGATATCTGTGGTGACAATGGGATATCACGTGATTCACTTGATGTATGTTTTGGTGATCAACTTGCGGATTCCGCCCATGAACCTATGCATAGGGGTTGGCACACGTTTTCGTCGTGATTCTTCGGTAGAAACTTTGGGGCACTCTTTGAGGTTCTATGTTTTGGTTGAATAGATGAATCTGAGATTGTGTGACGCATATTGTATAATCATACCCACGGATACTTGAGGTGACATTGGAGTATCTAGGTGACATTAGGGTCTTGGTTGATTTGTGTCTTAAGGTGTTATTCTAGTACGAACTCTAGGGCTGTTTGTGACACTTATAGGAATAGCCCAACGGATTGATTGGAAAGAATAACTTTGAGGTGGTTTCATACCCTACCATAATCTCTTCGTTCGTTCTCCGCTATTAGTGACTTTGGAGTGACTCTTTGTTGCATGTTGAGGGATAGTTATGTGATCCAATTATGATATTATTGTTGAGGGAACTTACACTAGTGAAAGTATGAACCCTAGGCCTTATTTCCTATCATTGCAATACCGTTTATGCTCACTTTTATCACTTGCTACCTTGCTGTTTTTATAATTTCAGATTACAATACCTTTATCTACTATCCATATACCACTTGTTTCACCATCTCTTCACCGAACTAGTGCACCTATACAATTTACCATTGTATTGGGTGTGTTGGGGGCACAAGAGACTCTTTGTTATTTGGTTGCAGGGTTGCTTGAGAGAGACCATCTTCATCCTACGCCTCCTACGGATTGATAAACCTTAGGTCATCCACTTGAGGGAAATTTGCTACTGTCCTACAAACCTCTGCACTTGGAGGCCCAACAATGTCTACAAGAAGAAGGTTGTGTAGTAGACATCAAGCTCTTTTCTGGCGCCGTTGCCGGGGAGGTGAGTGCTTGAAGGTATATGCTACCTCTTGAGCTTGTGTTGGATTTCCCCGAAGAGGAAAGGATGATGCATCAGAGTAGCGTAAGTATTTCCCTTAGTTTTTGAGAACCAAGGTATCAATCCAGTAGGAGGCCACGCTCAAGTCCCTCGTACCTGCACAAAACGATAGCTACTCGCAACCAACGCGATTAGGGGTTGTCAATCCCTTCATGGTCACTTACGAGAGTGAGATCTGATAGATATAATATTTTTGGTATTTTTGGTATAACGATGCAAAGTGAAAAGTAAAGGCAAAGTAAAAAAGCAAAGCAAGATTAAAGTGATGGAGATTGATATGATGAGAATAGACCCGGGGGGCATAGGTTTCACTAGTGGCTTCTCTCAAGAGCATAAGTATTCTACGGTGGGTGAACAAATTACCGTTGAGCAATTGACAGAACTGAGCATAGTTATGAGAATATCTAGGCATGATCATGTATATAGGAATCACGTCTGTGACAAGTAGACCGAAACGATTCTGCATCTACTACTATTACTCCACTCATCGACCGCTATCCCGCATGCATCTAGAGTATTAAGTTAAAAACAGAGTAACGCCTTAAGCAAGATGACATGATGTAGAGAGATAAATTCATGCAATATGAAATAAACCCCATCTTGTTATCCTCGATGGCAACGATACAATACGTGCCTTGCTGCCCCTTCTGTCACTGGGAAAGGACACCGCAAGATTGAACCCAAAGCTAAGCACTTCTCCCATGGCAATCACTACCAATCTAGTTGGCCAAACCAAACGGATAATTCGAAGAGACTTGCAAAGATAACCAATCATACATAAAAGAATTCAGAGAAGATCCAAATATTATTCATAGATAGACTTGATCATAAACCCACAATTCATCGGTCTCAACAAACACACCGAAAAAAGAAGATTACATCGAATAGATCTCCACGAGAGAGGGGGGAACTTTGTATTGAGATCCAAAAAGAGAGAAGAAGCCATCTAGCTACTAACTATGGACCCGAAGGTCTGAGGTAAACTACTCACACTTCATTGGAGGGGCTATGATGATGTAGAAGCCCTCCGTGATGACGACCCTCTTCCGGCGGAGCTCCGGAACAGGCCCCAAGATGGGATCTCGTGGATACAGAAAGTTGTGGTGGTGGAATTAGGTTTTTGGCTCCTTTTCTGATTGTTTGGGGGTACGTAGGTATATATAGGAGTAAGGAGTACGTCGGTGGAGCACCGAGGGGCCCACGAGGCAGGGGGCGCGCCCTAGGGGGGCCCCACCCTCGTGACCGCCTCTTTGAATCCTTGGAGTAGGGTCCAAGTCTCCTGGATCACGTTCGGTGAGAAAATCACGTTCCCAAAGGTTTTATTCCATTTGGACTCCGTTTGATATTCCGTTTCTTCGAAACACTGAAATAGGCAAAAAACAGCAATTCTGGGCTGGGCCTCCGGCTAATATGTTAATCCTAGAAATAATATAAAAGTGGAAAATAAAGCCCAAAATAGTCCAAAATAGTAGATAATATAGCATGGAGCAATAAAAAATTATAGATACGTTGGAGACGTATCAGGCATCCCCAAGCTTAATCCCTGCTCGTCCTCAAGTAGGTAAATGATAAAAAGAGAATTTTTGATGCGGAGTGCTACTTGGCATAATTTCAATGCAAATCTTCTTAATTGTGGTATGAATATTCAGATTAGGAAGATTCAAGACAAAAGTTCATATTAACATAGAGAATAATAATACTTCAAGCAAACCAACAAAGCAATTATGTTTTCTTAAAGTAACATGGCCAAAGAAAGTTCATCCCTACAAAATCATATAGTTTAGTCATGCTCCATTTACATCACACAAGAATGCTCTCATCATGCACAACCCCGATGACAAGCCAAGCAATCGTTTCATACCTTTATTCAAACTCATAAACTTTCACGCAATACATGAGCGTGAGCCATGGATATAGCACTACGGGTGGAATAGAATAATGATGGGGGTTATGTGGAGAAGACAAAAAAGAGAAAGTCTCACATCAACGAGGCTAATCAATGGGCTAGGGAGATGCCCATCGATTGATGTTAATGCAAGGAGTAGGGATTGCCATGCAACGGATGCACTACAGCTATAAATGTATGAAAGCTCAACAAAAGAAACTAGTGGGTGTGCATCCAACTTGCTTGCTCACGAAGACCTAGGGCACTTGAGGAGGCCCATTGTCGGAATATACAAGCCAAGTTCTATAATGAAAGATTCCCTCTAGTATATGAAAGTGATAACTCAAGAGACTCTCTATATGAAAAACATGGTGCTACTTTGAAGCACAATATATGAGACTCGCTATATGAAGAACATGGTGCTACTTTGAAGCACAAGTGTGGAAAAAGGATAGTAGCATTGCCCTTTTTTTGGGCCTTCTTTTTTTCTTTGGCCTTTCTCTTTTTTTTTGGGACAATGCTCTATTGAATGATGATCATCACACTTCTATTTATTTACAACTCAATGATTACAACTCGATACTAGAACAAAGTATGACTCTATATGAATGCCTCCGGCGGTGTACCGGTATTGCGATGAATCAAGAGCGACATGTATGAAAAATTATGAACGGTGGCTTTGCCACAAATACGATGTCAACTACATGATCACGCAAAGCAATATGACAATGATGAATGCGTGTCATGATGGTGGAAAGTTGCATGGCAATATATCTCGGAATGGCTATGAAAATGCCACAATAGGTAGGTATGGTGGCTGTTTTGAGGAAGATATAAGGAGGTTTATGTGTGACAGAGCGTATCATATCACGGGGTTTGGATGCACCGGTGAAGTTTGCACCAACTCTCGATGTGAGAAAGGGCAATGCACGGTACCGTAGAGGCTAGCAATGATGGAAGGGTGAGAGTGCGTATAATCCATGGACTCAACATTAGTCATAAAGAACTCATATACTTATTGCAAAATTCTACAAGTCATCAAAAACCTCGGTACTATGCGCATGCTCCTAGTGGGATAGATTGGTAGGAAAAGACCATCGCTCGTCCCCGACCGCCACTCATAAGGAGGACAATCAAATAACACATCATGTTTCAAATTTGTTGTATAACGTTTACCATACGTGCATGCTACGGGACTTGCAAACTTTAACTCGAGCACTTATAAAATTCACAATTACTCTACTAGCATGACTTTGATATTACTACCTCCATATCTCAAAACAATTATCAAGCACCCAACTTTTCTTAGTATTCAGCACACTCAAAAGAAAGTTTCACAAATCTTGAATACCAAGCATGTTATTATTAAGCAAATTACCATGCTATTAAGACTCTCAAAATAATTTAAGTGAAGCATGATAGATCAATAGTTTCTTTAAAACAAATCCACCACCGTGTTCTAAAAAATCTAAGTGAAGCACATAGAGCAAAATTATAACGTTCAAAAGATATAAGTGAAGCACATAGAGCAAAACTACTTAGCTCAAAAGATATAAGTGAAGCACACAGAGTATTCTATCAAATTCTAATTCATGTATGGATCTCTCAAAAGGTGTGTACAGCAAGGATTATTGTGGCACAGTAACAACAAAAGACACAAATAATACAAGACGCTCCAAGCAAAACACATATCATGTTGGTGAATAAAAATATAGCTCCAAGTAAATTACCGATGGAAGTGGACGAAAGAGGGGATGCCTTCCGGGGCATCCCCAAGCTTTGAATTTTTGGTGTCCTTGGATTATCTTGGGGGTGCCATGGGCATCCCCAATATTAGGCTCTTGCCACTCCTTGTTCCATAATCCATCACAAGAATTCATCCAAAACTTGAAAACTTCACAGCACAAAACTTAAAGTAGAAAACTCACGAGCTCCGTTAGCGAAAGAAAATAAAAAACCACTTCAAGGTACTGTAATGAACTCATTATTTATTTATATTGGTGTTAAACCTACTGTATTCCAACTTCTCTATGGATTATAAACTATTTTACTAACCATAGATTCATCAAAATAAGCAAAAAACACACGAAAAACAGAATCTGTCAAAAACAGAATAGTCTGTAGTAATCTGTAGCTAGCGCAAGATCTGGAACCCCAAAAATTCTAAAATAAATTGCTGGACATGAGGAATTTATCTATTAATCATCTGAAAAAATAATTAACTAAATAGCACTCTCCAAATAAAAATGACAGTAGTTCTCGTGAGCGCTAAAGTTTCTGTTTTTTACAGCAAGTTCAACAAGACTTTCCCCAAGTCTTCCCAACGGTTCTACTTGGCACAAACGCTAATTAAACACAAAAAAACACAACCAAAACAGAGGCTAAATAATTTATTTGTTACTAAACAGGAGCAAAAACCAAGGAATAAAATTGGGTTGCCTCCCAACAAGCGCTATCGTTTAACGCCCCTAGCTAGGCATAAAAGAGAAGATAGATATAGGTATTGCCATCTTTGGTAGGCAATCCATAAGTGGCTCTCATGATAGTTTTATATGGAAATTTTATTTTCTTTCTTGGAAAGTGTTCCATGCCCTTTTTTAATGGAAATTGAAATCTAATATTCCCTTCCTTCATATCAATAATCGCACCAACCGTTCTAAGGAAAGGTCTACCAAGAATAATAGGGCAAGAAGGATTGCAATCTATATCAAGAACAATGAAATCTATGGGCACATAATTTCTATTTGCAACAATAATAACATCATTAATCCTTCCCATAGGTTTCTTAATAGTAGAATCCGCAAGATGCAAGTTTAGAGGGCAATCACCAAAATTACGGAAATCTAGCAAATCACACAAAGTTTTGGGGATAGTGGAGACACTAGCACCCAAATCACACAAAGCATAAAACTAATGATCTTTAATTTTAATTTTAATAGTTGGTTCCCACTCATCATAGAATTTTCTAGGGATAGAAACTTTCAACTCAAGTTTTTCTTCATAAGATTGCATCAAGGCATCAACAATATGTTCGGTGAAGGCTTTCTTTTGACTATAAGCATGTGGATAATTTAGCATGTATTGCAACAAGGAAATACAATCAATTAAAGAACAACTTTCATAATTAAATTCCTTGAAATCCAATATAGTGGGTTTAGCAACGTCTAAATTTTTATTTCTTTCAATCCCACTTTCATCAATTTCATCATAAAGATCTAAATACTCCGAATTTTTAGAATGCCTTCTAGGTAAAGGAAGATCATATTAAGTTTCATCAAGATTCATATTGCAAAACAAAGATTTAATAGGAGACACATCAATAACTTTTAGATCTTCATCTTGATTTTCATAGGAATTGGAAGAACACGCTTTAATAAAGGCATCATTGGAAGAACGCATCCTAGCGGTTCTTTCCTTGCACCCATAAATGGAAATTCTCATGGCTTTGGGAGACTCATTTATATCATGCTTAGGAGGAATAGATCTAAGCTTTAAAGAATCAACCTCAAGAGAAATTCTATCAACGTTCCTAGCCAAATCATCAACTTTAGGCAATTTCTCTTCAAGCAAAGCATTAAAATTCTTTTGTGAATTCATAAACTCTTTAACACTATTCTCAAATTAAGAGGGCATCTTATTATAATTTCCATAAGAGTTGTTGTAGGAATTCCCATAATTATTAGAAGGATTACTAGGGTATGGCCTAGGATTAAAATTCCCTCTATAAGCGTTGTTACCAAAATTATTCCTACCAATAAAATTCACATCCATAGATTCATTGTTATTCTCAATCAAAGTAGACAAAGGCATATCATTAAGATCAGAAGAAACACTCTTAGTAGCAAATAATTTCATAAGTTCATCCATCTTTCCACTCAACACATTGAGTTCTTCTATCGCATGCACTTTTTTATTAGAAGTTCTTTCAGTATGCCATTGAGAATAATTAACCATAACATTATCTAGGAGTTTAGTAGCATCTCCTAAAGTGATTTCCATAAAAGTACCTCCCGCGACGAATCTAAAAGATTTCTAGAAGCAAAATTCAATCCGGCATAAATTTTTTGTATAATCATCCACAAATTCAAACCATGAGTAGGGTAATTACGTATCATTAATTTCATTCTCTCCCAAGCTTGCGCAACATGTTCATGATCAAGTTGTTTAAAGTTCATAATGTCGTTTCTAAGAGAGATGATCTTAGCGGGAGGGAAATACTTAGAGATAAAATCATCTTTGCACTTGTTCCAAGAATCAATACTATTTTCAGGCAAAGACAAAAACCAAACTTTAGCATGATCTCTAAGAGAAAAAGGAAATAGCTTCAATTTAACAACATCATTATCGACATCTCTTTTCTTTTGCGTATCACATAAATCAACGAAGCTATTCAGATGAGTAGCAGCATCTTCACTAGGAAGGCCGGCGAATTGATCTTTCATAACAAGATTCAACAAAGCAACATTGATTTCACAAGTTTCAGTATTGGCAAGAGGAGCAATCGGAGTGCTAAGGAAATCATTATTATTGGTATTGGTGAAGTCACACAATTTGTTAGTATCTTGAGCCATCGCGACAAACAAGCAAACAAACTAGCACATGAGCAAACAAGGGCAAACATGCAAAAAAGGCACATAGAGAGGGAGGATAGAGAGAGAGAGGGCGAATAAAACGGCAAGGGTGAAGTGGGGGAGAGCAAAACGAGAGGGAAATGGCAAATAATGTAATGCGAGAGATAGGGATTGTGATGGGTACTTGGTATGTTGACTTTTTGCATAGACTCCCCGACAATGGCGCCAGAAATTATTCTTGCTACCTCTTGAGCTTGCGTTGGATTTCCTCGAAGAGGAAAGGATGATGCAGCAGAGTAGCGTAAGTATTTCCCTCAGTTTTTGAGAACCAAGGTATCAATCCAGTAGGAGGCCATGCTCAAGTCCCTCGTACCTGCACAAAACGATAGCTACTCGCAACCAACGCGATTAGGGGTTGTCAATCCCTTCACGGTCACTTATGAGAGTGAGATCTGATAGATATAATATTTTTGGTATAAAGATGCAAAGTGAAAAGTAAAGGCAAAGTAAAAAGCAAAGCAAGATTAAAGTGATGGAGATTGATATGATGAGAATAGTGTCACACCCTAGCTAGTCATGCATTAGAGTGTTGCATCATGTTTACTCTTCATCAGAAACTTGAAATGGGGATCTGTGAAACCCTCAGAACCATTTTGAAAATGACCCAAATAAAAATTTCTCCAAAAGGGTCCAAGAAAATGCTCATGTTGCTCTCTGAAAATATTGGACAGAGATAAAAATCAAACCAATATTTTTAGTGGATCATGGACATTTATTTTGGGCATTTGGAATTAATGCATAAATATTTGCATTGGAAATATATTAATTATATATATTAATATATGCCCAAATATTATGCCAATTATAAAAGAGCTCTGGAATAATATATATAGCTCCTGCAAAAATTGGCATAAGTTAAATAAATGATTTAATATATTATTTAAATCAAAACAAATGTCAGAAATTAAAAAACAGAAAAATATATAACAGGAGGAGCTTACCTGGGCTCCTCCACTGTGCGGCCCAGCCAGCTGGCTGGCCCAGCCGGCAGCCGGCCCAGCCCACCTCCCTCCTCTGTCGTCTTCGCCCCGACAGAGGGAGGGGAGTGTGGCCGGCGCGCGCGCGCGCCACCGCGCCACGCCACCTGCTTGCCTGGCCTCCCCTCCTCGCTCGACGCCCTGGACGACGCCACGCCCTCCCCCCTGCTCTCTCTCACTCTCCCCCGGCTCTCCCCTCCTCTCCCTCGCTCTCTCTCTCGCCCGGCCAAACACCACCGTCGCCGCCGTTCGCCTTAGCAGCCATCTCCGGCCACCCCTCGCTCCCCCGACTAGCTCAGGAGCTCCGCCTCGACTCCCTCTTCCTCCCCA
>NC_041388.1:298792648-298822034 GCF_002162155.2 Triticum dicoccoides | reverse complement strand
TGCTCTGGAACACTTAGGCTGGCCGGCATGTGTCCTTCTTCGTTCCTGTGTCTGTCCCTTCGGGGAAATGTCACGCTTTGAGTACCGGAGTCCTGTTAGCCCGCTACAGCCCGGTTTACCGGAGTCCTGCTAGCCCAGTGCTACAGCCCGGACCCACTTGCTGATGACCGACACGTTCGAAGCTGGGTCATGGATGCCTGTCCCTGTAAGTCTGTGCCACTTTGGGTTTACGACTAGTCATGTCAGCCCGGGCTCTTTATCATATGGATGCTAGCGACACTATCATATACGTGAGCCAAAAGACGCAAACGGTCCCGGGAAAAGGTAAGACGACACCCGTGGGGATACCGTGCGTGAGGCCGCAAAGTGATATGAGGTGTTACCAGCTAGATCGATGTGACATCGAGTCGGGGTCCTGACAGCGTTGGCATCAGAGCCAGGCTGCCTGTAGGTTCTCCAAGCCAAACTGGTCGATGTTGAGTCTAGAAATTCTTTAGTTATATGTAGGGGAATTGTTTGTGGGATGGAACGTAAGGCTCTTTTTACTTCTTTATCTTATGACATTCTGATCTGAGTCAGTCCATTCTTCCACCGGGGGTTAAGGAATTAGGATATGTTCTCTCTATCAGGATCACGAGTTACTAATCAGTAGTACCTTATAAGTTTGATGGTTACCAGCCTAGTTCAGTTCTACTACCACATTATGTTGCCAGAATGGATTCAGAACCTTGTTTTGATGATGATGAGTGTATATGTAATCCTTTGTCAAATGTCTCAAAATCCTTCTTGAGCATTTACAGCTGTTATGCTGCCAAAATTTTGCTAAGAAATTCTAATGCCCTTGCATTATGATTGTGCTTTCAGATGGCCACTCGCGACCTCAATCAAGTGGTTCGCCTGACTCGATGCCTAGATGTACCCGGCCATACTGCTAAGTTGGTCAGGGTAATGACTGAGGCTGGATATCGCTGGTATCCCGAGTACACGGTCGAAGAGCAATTCCGAGACTTTAATCAAAGCCAGTATCTCTGCACTGTCAGGATATTTCCATCTTATCCTGGATCTACCGAGCCTCTTCACTGCTCCTATGGACTCGGGGTTACTATTGAGATGGCTGTGCAGGACGCCGCCTACTCTATGATGACCATTATGCGAGTCAGATCTGGGTTATTTCGGGACTCTGATTTCCGGTATATGCCAGGATCACTTCCGGGAGCACAAGGGTATCTCCAGGCTATCTATGCTGACCCCACTCAGGAGGATTCACGGACTCGCACCACTGCTGAGATGCTCGAGGATAAGGACCGAGAAAATCGGGCCTTAAGGCTAGAGCTCTTCAACACCCGTGCTGACCACTGGGCCACTTTGACTCGGTTCGCACCGGCAGTGCAAGCTGGATATTCAGATATGCGCGATCTCTATCCTGTGAGATCTGCTCTGCCAGACGTGATGGTTTGGCGTGATGTAGGAGGCATCACCCCACCTCGCGGTCCCCGCAGGCCACCGTTTGTTGGTCCAAGGCCTCATCCTAGCCCCTATGGTCCACAAGCTCCGCGAGACCATCTGTTTCCGGATGATCATGTTGAACTTCCGGGCTATGGAGGTGACTTCTACGAGGACTACTACGGATCGGTCTGAGTTAGTGGTAGTATCACCTGTTCGCACTAGCTGTGTCGTCTATCGTCCCGCGTGACTCGTGGGATATGACCTAGTTTGTACTCCTTCCGGAGGTGTAGAAAAATAATGTACAGGAGCTTGGAATGCCTCCGATGAGATGTAATCCTCTTTTCACCGTAATAGTACTTTGTTTGGTCTTGTACTAAACCCTGTATGGTGTGTATGACGATGGAATAAAAGAAGCAGTTTCTGTATCTACCATGTCATACGGATGATCATCTTGCATTCCGAGTTATTTCTTACATTATGAATCCTATGTCGGAATTTTACCATCCTGACTAAATCATTGTCTTGTTTACCTAGGATGGTCAACACGCGCGCTAACCCTGCTTCTCAAGAGCAGGCCGAAGGCAGTGAAGCCAGGGATGCAAATTTGCCTCATCCTCCTTCACTAGCCGAGGTTATGATGGAAGCTGAGAGAAACAAGCGGGAGACAAACCGTTTGTTGGAGCGTATTGAACAGAATACAGCACACCATCAGAGGGCTAACGTGGTGTCACTCAGTGATTTTATCAAATTGCATCCACCCACGTTCCACCACTCCGTCGAGCCTCTCGACGCTGATGACTGGCTTCGCAGTATCTCTCATAAACTGCGTTCCGCGCTGGTAGCGGAGGCTGACAAGGTCACCTTTGCTGCATATCATCTTGAAGGCCCCACCAGTCTATGGTGGGAGAATTATGGAGCTATGCGCCCAGCGGGCCATGTCACTACTTGGGCTGAATTCAGCGAGGCTTTCCGTGAACATCACATTCCGGAGGGTCTCATGGACCGTAAATGTGAAGAATTTTGCAGTTTCACCCAAGGCCGACTTTCTGTGGATGCCTATAGCAGGGAGTTTGGTAATCTCGCCCGATATGCAACTGAGGAAGTTTCTACTGACGCCAAGAAGCAAGCAAGGTTCCGTAAGGGCCTTAGTCCTGAGCTTCGCCGCGACCTCCGTCTGCATGAGTGCACATCTTTTTCGAAACTTGTCAACAAAGCCATCAGTGCTAAAACTGGTCAGACTGACTATGACGCAACACGCAAGCATGGCCGTGACATGGGTTCCTCATCCGGTGCTGGTCCTCAGAAGCGCCGCGTGTGGGTACCCAACACCGCCCTGCCACCCAGGTTCACACCGAGGCCATCCTTCCAGGCGCCTCGCCCTGTTCAACAGTCTGCTCCAGCCAAGCCCTATGGGGGTTCAACTAACAATGCTCCTCCACATACCAGTTCCGTGACTTGTTTCAAGTGTGGGGAATCTGGCCACTATATGCGTGAATGCCCCCAGACCAACCCAAATCAATCTGCTAAAGCTGTTGGCCGTGGCAAGCCGACAGGGAAAGTGTTTCATGCTAAACCGGTCACCGCTTCACGTGGCCATGTCAACTGTGTCTCTGCCGAAGAAGCTCAAGAGGATCCCAACGTCGTTCTCGGTACGCTTCTTGTTAACTGCCACCCGGCATCTGTTCTTTTCGATACAGGAGCCTCTCATTCTTTTATATCAGAAAGTTATGCTCGTTTGCATAACGTTGCATTCTGTGACATGCCATCCACTATGGAAATCTCTACCCCTGGGTCTAGATGGCAGACCTCTAGGGTAAGTTATGGAAATGAGATCCAAGTCGACAGACTTGTTTTCCTTGCGTCTTTGATAGCCCTAAATCTTCAGATATTAATATCATTCTGGGTATGGACTGGATGTCGGCTCATCATGCCCAAATCGATTGCTTCTCTAGGACTGTTCAACTCACCCATCCTTCGGGAAAGATAGTTAATGTCTTGACCCGAATAGCCAAGCGACAATTATATTCTCTTAACGCCAGCCCTTTGCCAGACCTTGAGGACGTTCCGGTAGTCCGTGACTTCCCGGATGTCTTTCCAGAGGAATTGCCAGGTGTTCCACCTGACAGGGATGTTGAGTTTGTAATAGATCTCATTCCAGGAACCGTTCCGATTGCTAGAAGACCTTATAAGATGGCACCCCTAGAACTAGCCGAGCTTAAGAAACAACTCGATGAGTCCTTGAAAAAGGGTTTCATCCGACCTAGCTCATCTCCATGGGCTTGCCCCGTCCTATTCGTCAAGAAGAAGGATGGTACGGACCGGATGGTTGTAGATTACCGACCTGTTAATTTGGTCACAATCAAGAACAAATATCCACTTCCCAGGATCAACGACCTGTACGATCAGCTCGCTGGATCCTCCGTCTTCTCCAAAATGGATTTGAGGTTGGGCTACCATCAAATCAAAATCAGGAACGGGGACATTCCTAAAACGGCCTTTGTCACTCGTTATGGCCAATACGAGTACACCGTCATGTCCTTCGGATTAACCAACGCTCCAGCCACCTTTTCTCGGTTAATGAACTCAATCTTCATGGAGTATTTGGATAAATTCGTCGTGGTTTACCTCGATGATATACTCATCTACTCCAAGAACGAGGAAGAACATGCCGAACATCTAAGGCTGGTGTTGCAGAAACTTCGAGAGCATCGCCTTTATGCCAAATTTTCTAAATGTGAATTCTGGTTGTCAGAAGTGACCTATCTGGGTCATGTAATATCTGGTAAAGGTATTGCTGTCAACCCCGAGCGAGTTCAAGCCGTCCTTAACTGGACTCCACCTGAATCGGTCAAGCAAGTTCGGAGCTTTCTGGGCTTAGCGAGCTATTGTCGTCGCTTTGTCGAGAACTTCTCCAAGGTTGCTAAACCTCTAACCGAACTCCTCAAGAAAGATAAGAAGTTCGAGTGGACTCCACAATGTGAGCACAGCTTTCAGGAACTGAAAAGACGCCTGACTTCTGCTCCCGTACTGGTACCGCCAGACTTCTCCAAGGACTTTGTTATCTACTGCGACGCCTCGCGACAAGGACTAGGTTGCATTCTCATGCAAGATCGACACGTAATTGCCTACGCTTCACGGCAATTGCACCCACATGAGGAGAATTATCCCACTCATGATCTAGAGCTTGCAGCCGTAGTCTATGCACTTAAGACCTGGCGACATTACCTCCTCGGTAATCGTTGCGAAATATTCACTGATCACCAAAGTCTGAAGTACATCTTCACCCAACCGGATCTGAACCTCAGGCGAAGACGTTGGGTCGAATTGATCACCGACTTCGACTTAGGAATAACCTACACCCCAGGGAAAGCCAACGTTATGGCTGATGCGCTAAGTCGTAAATCCTATTGTAACAATCTGATGTTACAACAAAGTCAACCGCTTCTCCATGAGGAATTTCGGAAGCTTAACCTTCACATTGTTCCTCAAGGATTTCTTTCCACCTTGGTGGCGAAACCTACTCTTACGGATCAAATCATTGCTGCCCAGAAGCGAGATAAGGGAATAGCTAAGATCAAGGAGAACATTGCTAGCGGAGGTGCTAGTTGTTTCTCCACAAATGATCATGGTGTTGTGTACTTTGAGAACCGTCTAGTGGTTCCCAAGAACCAGCGTCTACGGCAGTTGATCCTTAAGGAGGCTCATGAATCTCCTCTCACTATTCATCCCGGTAGTACTAAGATGTATCAGGACCTACGTCAGAGGTTCTGGTGGACTAGGATGAAGAGAGAAATTGCTCAGTATATTGCTAATTGCGATGTCTGTCGTCGTGTAAAAGCAGAGCATCAACGGCCTGCTGGCACCCTTCAACCCCTAGCTATTCCTGAATGGAAATGGGATAAAATTGGTATGGATTTCATTACCGGTTTTCCCAGGACCAAGAGAGGGAATAATGCTATTTTCGTCGTGGTCGATCGTCTTTCCAAAGTAGCCCATTTCCTACCTGTTCGAGAGAGTATAACCGCTAGTCAACTGGCAGACTTATACATCTCCCGAATAGTGTCCCTTCATGGTGTTCCTTTGGAAATTAACTCGGATCGAGGAAGTCTTTTCACCTCTCGATTTTGGGAAAGTTTCCAAAATGCTATGGGAACCCGTCTCTCCTTTAGCACCGCTTTCCACCCTCAGTCGAGCGGTCAAGTGGAACGCGTCAACCAAATTCTAGAAGACATGCTCCGAGCCTCTGTTATCTCGTTCGGAATGGACTGGGAGAAGTGCCTTCCATTTGCCGAATTCGCTTACAACAACAGCTATCAATCTAGCTTGGGTAAAGCCCCCTTTTGAAGTTCTCTATGGACGACGATGTCGAACACCCCTTAACTGGTCAGAGACCGGGGAAAGACAATTCTTTGGCCCGGATATGATTCAGGAAGCAGAAGAACAAGTTTGTATCGTTCGTGAAAAGTTGAAAACAGCCCAATCCCGTCAAAAGAGTCAATATGACCGAAAACATAAGGCTATGACTTTCGAGGTTGACGAGAAGGCTTATCTTCGGGTCACCCCTCTGAAGGGAACCCATCGTTTCGGTATCAAAGGCAAATTGGCTCCTCGTTACATTGGACCTTTTCGCATTCTTGCCAAACGAGGAGAAGTTGCCTACCAGTTGGAACTACCTCCGCACCTCTCCAGAGTTCACGATGTCTTCCACGTTTCTCAACTCAGGCGTTGCTTCTCGGATCCTATCCGTGAAGTGGACCACGAAACGCTTGATCTCCAAGATGATCTTACATATCGAGAGTACCCCATTCGTATCCTCGATCAAGCCGAACGTACCACGCGACGTCATAATATCAAGTTTCTCAAGGTTCAATGGTCGCACCATTCCGAGGATGAAGCAACTTGGGAAAGGGAGGACCATCTTCGACTCGAGTATCCCGCCTTCTTCCCGGAGGAACCCAAATCTCGGGACGAGATTCTTTTGAGTGGGGGTGAGTTGTCACACCCTAGCTAGTCATGCATTAGAGTGTTGCATCATGTTTACTCTTTCATCAGAAACTTGAAATGGGGATCTGTGAAACCCTCAGAACCATTTTGAAAATGACCCAAATAAAAATTTCTCCAAAAGGGTCCAAGAAAATGCTCATGTTGCTCTCTGAAAATATTGGACAGAGATAAAAATCAAACCAATATTTTTAGTGGCTCATGGACATTTATTTTGGGCATTTGGAATAAATGCATAAATATTTGCATTGGAAATATATTAATTATATATATTAATATATGCCCAAATATTATGCCAATTATAAAAGAGCTCTGGAATAATATAAATAGCTCCTGCAAAAATTGGCATAAGTTAAATAAATGATTTAATATATTTTTTAAATCAAAACAAATGTCAGAAATTAAAAAACAGAAAATATATAACAGGAGGAGCTTACCTGGGCTCCTCCACTGTGCGGCCCAGCCAGCTGGCTGGCCCAGCCGGCAGCCGGCCCAGCCCACCTCCCTCCTCTGTCGTCTTCGTCCCGACAGAGGGAGGGGAGTGTGGCCGGCGCGCGCGCGCGCCACCGCGCCACGCCACCTGCTCGCCTGCTTGCCTGGCCTCCCCTCCTCGCTCGACGCCCTGGACGACGCCACGCCTCTCCCCCGGCTCTCCTCTCCTCTCTCTCGCTTCCCCTCTCACACGGCCGAACACCACCGTCGCCGCCGTTCGCCATAGCCACCGTCTCCGGCCACCCCTCGCTCCCCCGACTAGCTCAGGAGCTTCGCCTCGACTCCCTCTTCCTCCCCACCGCTCCACAGCTCCCCGGAAGCCCTGCATCGCCGCCACGTCGCCGTTCCCCTCTTCGGGCTCCGACCACCGTCGCCGTCGATTCGCCGTCTCCAGCGCGTCCCCGAGCCCGCTTCGACGCCCACTGCAACCGCGGTGAGCTACGCCACCGTTTCCCCCTCTCCTTCCCCTCGTTCCCTCACCGTAGCCACCTCCCCACCACGGCCGAACCTCCGCCGTCGCCGAGCTCGCCGTCGACGCAGCTCCGGTGACCATTTGGTCACCCCGGCGAGTCCAACGAGTTCGCAAGACCCCGTAGAGCATCCCTAGCGCCTCGCTTTGCTCGACTTCGAGCTCCAGCACCGTTCCCGTGCACGACCGAACCCCGGCGGCCGCAGCCGAGCTCGCCGCCGTCGACTCCGGCCACCCTGACCCCAACGGGCTCCGCCAAGAGCTGCGGGTTGGCCTCAGCTCCACTCCGGTGGTCTCCGCGGTCCGTTTGGTGGCCGAAATGACCAAAACCACTTCCGCCGCCGCGTCGGGCTCGCCGGCGGCTAAACGCCGGTGCAGCCGACTCGGGTTTGACCACGGGTGGGCCCTGGTTGACTCCCCTGAGTCAATGACAGGTGGGGCCCAGCCCTGTTAATTAAACAGGATTAGTTTTAATTAAGTTTTAGTTAAAATAATCACCCTGACATGCGGGACCCACTGTCAGGTTTGACCTGGACCAGTTCCGTTGACCTGCTGACGTCACACTGACGTCAGGCTGACGCAGTAATTGATTTTCTGGATTTAATTTAAATCAGGAAATTCCAGAATATTATTTAAACTTCAAAAATTCATAACTTTTATTCTGTAACTCCAAATTGGACAAATTATATATGAAAAATGATCAGAAAAATCCAATCTACCCATCTGTACTATTTTCATGCATGATCAAACAAGTTAAATTGATGTTTTAAGCAGAACAAGAAAAGGCACTTAAAAAGGCCATATTGTGAATTTGGAATTTGAATCTTTGATTCAAATTTGTTCAAACCCTTCTGGCCTTAGTTGCATTAGCCCAATACACTCATTTTGCCATGTCTCATGCATGCATCATGTTGTTGCATACTGTTTGGTAATGTTTGTGTATCGGTGCTCTCTGCGGCAGGTTCTGTCCCCGAGGAGTACCGTGATTGCCCTAACGAAGAACCGTATCAGTGCATCGAACCATCAGGCAAGCAACCAATCATTTGATCATATCGATACAATCCCATGTTCTCGCTCCTGCTCTCTTTTACTGCACTAAGACAACGCGTTTCAAACTGCTGTGTGTTACGGTAGTTGAACCCATTTCCTCTGCATGACCTGTCATTGCCACAGTAACTAGATAAAACTCACTAGCATGTGTAGGAGTTGATTGATCCATATGTATGTGTTGTTCCTACCTTGCTATGCCTGCTATGCTTAGAGTCGTGTCAGGTCTGGTTCATCTGGGTGATGGGCTAGAGTGAAATGACTATGTCGGTAATGAGAGTGGTGTGGTGAACACGATTTGGTAAAGGTATCGATGAGAGGCCATGTAGGAGTACATGGTGGGTTGTTTCATTGAAGCCGACCTTAAGCACTGAGATCTGTATGCGTGATTTAAGATACAGCTACTACCATGCATTGGGCCCTGAAATATGACCCCGCTCGACTTCTTATTCACCCTAGCTCTCTGTCCAGGAGTTGCAAGTAGTTTCTGGTGTTTGTAGCCTACTGGAGGCCGTGGACAGCGCTGACCGTAGGGGTGGGCTGTGATGCGGTAGGTACGTGGCCGGGTGTACCGGATACCCGTTAGGTATCTCGGGAACCCTGTTCACATCGTTCGGGGCCGTATGGGAAACCCCGGCCGGACTCCCTGCGGATGGAACCTGAATAGGCGATAAACCTGGACTAGAGGCTTAAGTGTTTAGGTAGGTCGTGGTCTACACCCACGTCGGCTTTCGCTTGAAGTCTGCCGAGCACATGTCGTGTGCAGACGCTAAGTGGTGGAAACATGTATGAAGAAGTACTCCCCTGCAGGGTTATCATAATCTATTCGAATAGCCGCGTCCGCGGTAAAGGACTACTTGGTTGCCTATACAGTTCATAGACAAGTAAATGGAAACTGTTAAAAGCCTCAAGATAAGTGTGAGTGCCGAGGATGGCTCTTCCGTAGGAAGACGGGGGTGGATCCTCGGTAGTGTATTGAAGTGGTGAGTAGTGGACTCGTGTGCGCAAAACCATTTCAAGTTGGAGTATCGTAGGATAGCCTAGCCAAGAGTCAGAGCTGGCTTGCTGCAATAACTCCACCAACCCTTCTTGATACTATGCATGTATGTAGGATCTGATGTAAGTCTTGCTGAGTACCTTTGTACTCATGTTGCTATAATCTACATTTTTACAGAAGACGCTGCAACCCCTTCTGATGGGTTCTATGTAGACGTTGACATCAACGAGTAGGCTAAAGACCCAGGTGGTGACCCTGAGCTTGTGAAGGACCACGTAGTATAGCTAGGCTTTCCAAGCCTCTTTTATTTTACTAGTTGTCTGTACCCAGACAAGTTATTTCCGCTGCTGGTTTGTATGACTGTATGACTTGTATGTGGGGTCGTGAGACCCGTACCTTGGTGTATGTTATGTATGGCTCACTGAGCCTTAAATAAAGTACTTGTGTCATAGAGTCATGTTGTGATGCTTCGTTGTATTTGCACATATCGAGCATATTGTGTGTATGACTGAAATGCTTGGTATGTGTGGGATCTGACTATCTAGTTGTTTATCCTTAGTAGCCTCTCTTACCGGGAAATGTCTCCTAGTGTTACCGCTGAGCCATGGTAGCTTGCTACTGCTCTGGAACACTTAGGCTGGCCGGCATGTGTCCTTCTTCGTTCCTGTGTCTGTCCCTTCGGGGAAATGTCACGCTTTGAGTACCGGAGTCCTGTTAGCCCGCTACAGCCCGGTTTACCGGAGTCCTGCTAGCCCAGTGCTACAGCCCGGACCCACTTGCTGATGACCGACACGTTCGAAGCTGGGTCATGGATGCCTGTCCCTGTAAGTCTGTGCCACTTTGGGTTTACGACTAGTCATGTCAGCCCGGGCTCTTTATCATATGGATGCTAGCGACACTATCATATACGTGAGCCAAAAGACGCAAACGGTCCCAGGAAAAGGTAAGACGACACCCGTGGGGATACCGTGCGTGAGGCCGCAAAGTGATATGAGGTGTTACCAGCTAGATCGATGTGACATCGAGTCGGGGTCCTGACAAATAGACCCGGGGGGCATAGGTTTGACTAGTGGCTTCTCTCAAGAGCATAAGTATTCTATGGTGGGTGAACAAATTACTGTTGAGCAATTGACAGAATTGAGCATAGTTATGAGAATATCTAGGCATGATCATGTATATAGGCATCACGTTCGTGACAAGTAGACCGAAGCGATTCTGCATCTACTACTATTACTCCACTCATCGACCGCTATCCAGCATGCATCTAGAGTATTAAGTTAAAAACAAAGTAACGCCTTAAGCAAGATGACATGATGCAGAGAGATAAATTCATGCAATATGAAATAAACCCCATCTTGTTATCTTCGATGGCAAGGATACAATACGTGCCTTGCTGCCCCTTCTGTCACTGGGAAAGGACACCACAACATCGAACCCAAAGCTAAGCACTTCTCCCATGGCAAGAACTACCAATCTAGTTGGCCAAACCAAACGGATAATTCGAAGAGACTTGCAAAGATAACCAATCATACATAAAAGAATTCAGAGAAGATTCAAATATTATTCATAGATAGACTTGATCATAAACCCACAATTCATCGGTCTCAACAAACACACCGCAAAAAGAAGATTACATCGAATAGATCTCCATGAGAGAGGGGGAGAACTTTGTATTGAGATCCAAAAAGAGAGAAGAAGCCATCTAGCTACTAACTATGGACCCGAAGGTCTGAGGTAAACTACTCACACTTCATCGGAGGGGCTATGATGATGTAGAAGCCCTCCGTGATGACGGCCCTCTTCCGGCGGAGCTCCGGAACAGGCCCCAAGATGGGATCTCGTGGATACAGAAAGTTGCGGCGGTGGAATTAGGTTTTTGGCTCCTTTTCTGATCATTTGGGGGTACGTAGGTATATATAGGAGGAAGGAGTACGTCGGTGGAGCACCGAGGGGCCCACGAGGCAGGGGGCGCGCCCTAGGGGGGGCGCCCCCCACCCTCGTGACCACCTCTTTGACTCCTTGGAGTAGGGTCCAAGTCTCCTGGATCACATTCGGTGAGAAAATCACGTTCTCGAAGGTTTTATTCCGTTTGGACTCCGTTTGATATTCCGTTTCCTCGAAACACCGAAATAGGCAAAAAACATCAATTCTGGGTTGGGCCTCCGGTTAATAGGTTAGTCCCAAAAATAATATAAAAGTGGAAAATAAAGCCCAATATAGTCCAAAACAGTAGATAATATAGCATGGAGCAATCAAAAATTATAGATACGTTGGAGACGTATCAGTATATCTTTAGATCTTGCAATCGAGTCTTTTAGTTTCTTGTTTTATCACTAGTTTAGTTTATAAAAGAAAACTACAAAAGCATATGGAGTTGAGTTTGCCTCATACACTTCATCTTTTTAATATTTTTCGTGAGTATGATGGAAAGGAAAATTGTGCTCAAATGCTAAAAGAAGAATGCATTAGAATGTTTGGCACTAAATATTTGAATGACGAGCATGATTGCAATGTTGTTAGTATGAATTCCTTGAATATCCATGATGCTAATGATATGCAAAGCCACAAGCTTGGGGAAGCTATGTTTGATTAAGATGATATTTTTTGTCCCCCAAGTTTTGATGAGCAAATTTATTATGATGAAAGCATGCCTCCTATTTATGATGATTATGTTGATGAAAGTGGTTTCGGAGAGGTCATGACTTTATTTTGTGATGAATCCACTATTCCGGAAGAGGTTCCAATTGATTACGAGAACAAAGTTGCTATCTATCATGATTATTGTGATGACTTGTATGCTATAAAGAATAATGATATCCATGAAACTTGTCATCATGATTTTAGTTTTCAATTGGATTATGCCTCACATGATAATCATTTTGTTGAGTTTGCTCCCACTATTATTCATGAGAAGAATTTTGCTTGTGTGGAGAGTAATAAAAATTCTATGCTTGTAGATCATGAAAAGAATGTTTTAGGTGCTGGTTATATTGTTGAATTCATTCATGATGCTACTGAAAATTATTATGAGGGAGGAACATATGCTTGTAGGAATTGCAGTAATATCAAGTTTCCTCTCTATGTGCTTAAAATCTTGAAGTTATGCTTGTTTTACCTTCCTATGCAAGTTGATTGTTGTTCCTATAAGTTGTTTGCTCACAAAACCCCTATTCATAGGAAGTGGGTTATACTTAAATGTTCTAGTCATATTCTTCATGATGCTCTCTTTATGTTTCAATTCTTATCCTTTATGTGAGCATCATTGAAATCATCATGCCTAGCTAGGGGCATTAAACGATAGCGTTTGTTGGGAGGCAACCCAACTTTATTTTTGTTCCTTGATTTTTGTTCCTGTTTAGTAATAAATAATTCATCTAGCCTCTGTTTAGATTTGGTTTTATGCTTTTAATTAGTGTTTGTGCCAAGTAGAACCTTAGGGAAGACTTGGGTGAAGTCTTTGTGATCATGCTGTAAAAAAACAGAAACTTTAGCGCTCATGAGAATTGCTGCCATTTTTATTTGGAGAGTGATATTTAGTTAATTCTTTTTGAAGATGATTAATAGATAAATTCCTCAGGTACAGCAATTTATTTTAGAATTTTATGAGTTCCAGAAGTATAAGTTTGATCCAGATTACTACAGACTGTTCTGTTTTTGACAGATTCTGTTTTCATTGTGTTGTTTTCTTATTTTGATGAATCTATGGCTAGTAAAATAGTTTATAAACCATAGAGAAGTTGGAATACAGTAGGTTTAACACCAATATAAATAAAGAATGAGTTCATTACAGTATCTTGAAGTGGTGTTTTCTTTTCTTTCGCTAACGGAGCTTACGAGTTTTCTGTTAAGTTTTGTGTTGTGAAGTTTTCAAGTTTTGGGTAAGGATTCGATGGACTACGGAATAAGGAGTGGCAAGAGCATAAGATTGAGGATTCCCAAGGCACCCCAAGGTAATATTCAAGGACAACCAAGAGCCTAAGCTTGGGGATGCCCCGGAAGGCATCCCCTCTTTCGTCTTCGTTCATCGGTAACTTTACTTGGAGCTATATTTTTATTCACCACATGATATGTGTTTTGCTTGGAGCGTCAATTTATTTTGTGAGGATTTGCTTTATGTTATTTAGAACAATGTTTTGCATCTTTTATTTCAATAAAAGTGGCATTGATAGCCTTTACTATGCCTATGTTACAAGTGTACATGTTGCTGTTTGAAAAAAGAAAGTTTACCACTGTTGCAATAATTCCCTAGAAAAGTCAGAATGTGATAAAATGTTGAAACCTTTTGCATATTAAGCTCTTATAAATTTACTACAGTGGGAATTTTATTTAATAATTTTTGGATCTAGGGAAGTATGGATGTTTCTGCATTCTTTACAGACTATCCTGTTTAGGCAGATTGCTGTTATGTTTGCACTGTTTGCATATGTTTGCTTCTTTAATGATTCTATTTGAGGATAGGACTATTAAATATGCAGAGGCATTTAGTATCCAATGTTGAATAATAATTTTAATGATTTGCTACAGTAGATTATGATAAGGTTTTTGCAATGGTTTATACTAACTTATCTCACGAGTCCTTGTTGAGTTTTGTGTGGATGAAGCTTTTGAGATTTAGGGAGACCGTGATATGAGAGGAATTAAGGAGACACAAAAGCTCAAGCTTGGGGATTCCCAAGGCATCCCAAGATAATATTTCAAGAAGTCTCAAGCATCTAAGCTTGGGGATGCCCCGGTTGGCATCCCACCTTTCTTCTTCAACAACTATCGGTTAGTTTCGGTTGATCCTAAGTTTTTGCTTCTTCACATGATGTTTGCCATTCTTAGAATGTCATTTTATTTTTCTTTGCTTGCTGTGTGAATAAAATACCAAGATCTTAAATTCTTAAATGTTAGAGAGTCTTCATATAGTTGCATAATTATTCAACTACTCATTGATCTTCGCTTATATCTTTCGGAGTAGTTTGTCATTTGCTCTAGTGCTTCACTTATATCTTTTAGAGCATGGCGGCAGTTTTATTTTGAAGAAATAGATGAACTCTCATGATTCAATTATATAATTTTGAGAGTCTTAAATAGCATGGTAATTTGCTTAAAATCCTAATATGCTAGGTATTCAAGAAAAATAAAATTTTCTTATGAGTGTTTTGAATACTAAGAGAAGTTTGATGCTTGATGATTGTTTTGAGATATAGAGGTAATAATATCAAAGTCGTGCTAGTTGAGTAGTTGTGAATTTGAGGAATACTTGTGTTGAAGTTTGCAAGTCCCGTAGCATGCACGTATGGTAAACACTGTGTAACAAATTTGAAACATGAGGTGTTATTTGATTGTCCTCCTTATGAGTGGCGGTCGGGGACGAGCGATGGTCTTTTCCTACCAATCTACCCCCCTAGGAGCATGCGCGTAGTGCCGAGGTTTTTGATGACTTGTAGATTTTTGCAATAAGTATGTGAGTTCTTTATGACTAATGTTGAGTCCATGGATTATACGCACTCTTACCCTTCCATCCTTGCTAGCCTCTTCAGTATCGTGCATTGCCCTTTCTCACATTGAGAGTTGGCGCAAACTTCGCCGGTGTATCCAAACCCCGTGATATGATACGCTCTTTCACACATAAACCTCCTTATATCTTCCTCAAAACAGCCACCATACCTACCTATTATGGCATTTCCATAGCCATTCCGAGATATATTGCCATGCAACTTTCCACCATTCCGTTCATCATGACACATTCATCATTGTCATATTGCTTAGCATGATCATGTAGTTGACATAGTATTTGTGGCAAAGCCACCGTTCATAATTCTTCCATACATGTCACTCATGAATCATTGCACATCCCGGTACACCGCCGGAGGCATTCATATAGAGTCATCTTTGTTCTAGTATCGAGTTGGAATCATTGAGTTGTAAATAAATAGAAGTGTGATGATCATAATTATTAGAGCATTGTCCCAAGTGAGGAATAAATAAAAAAATAAAAAAAGAGAAAGGCCATAAAAAAGGGAAAGGCCATAAAAAAGAGAAGGCCCAAAAAAAGAGAAGGCCCAAAAAAAAGAGAAAGTCCATAAAAAAAGAAAAGGCCCCCAAAAAATGAGAGAAAAAGAGAGAAGGGACAATGTTACTATCCTTTTACCACACTTGTGCTTCAAAGTATCACCATGATCTTCATAGTAGAGAGTCTCTCATGTTATCACTTTCATATACTAGTGGGAATTTTTCATTATAGAACTTGGCTTGTATATTCCAACAATGGGCCTCCTCAAGTGACCTAGGTCTTCGTGAGCAAGCAAGTTGGATGCACACCCACCAGTTTCTTTTGTTGAGCTTTCATACATTTATAGCTCTAGTGCATCCGTTGCATGGCAATCCCTACTCCTTGCATTAACATCAATCGATGGGCATCTCCATAGCGCATTGATTAGCCTCATTGTTGTGAGACTTTCTCCTTTTTTGTCTTCTCCACATAACCCCCTCATTATATTCTATTCCACCCATAGTGCTATGTCCATGGCTCGCGCTCATGTATTGCGTGAAGGTTTATGAGTTTGAGATCACTAAAGTATGAAACAATTGCTTGGCTTGTCATCGGGGTTGTGCATGATGAGAGCATTCTTGTGTAACGAAAATGAAACATGACTAAACTATATGATTTTGTAGGGATGAACTTTCTTTGGCCATGTTATTTTGAGAGGACATAATTGCTTAGTTAGTATGCTTGAAGTATTATTATTTCTATGTCAATATGAACTTTTATCTTTAATCTTTCAGATCTGAATATTCATGGCACAATTAAGAAGAATCACATTGAAATTATGCCAAGTAGCACTCCGCATCAAAAATTCTGTTTTTATCATTTACCTACTCGAGGACGAGCAGGAATTGAGCTTGGGGATGCTGATACGTCTCCAACGTATCTATAATTTTTGATTGCTCCATGCTATATTATCTACTGTTTTGAATGTTTATGGGCTTTATTATACACTTTTATATCATTTTTGGGACTAACCTATTAACCCAGAGCCCAGTGCCAGTTTTTGTTTTTACCCTGTTTTAGGGTTTCAAAGAAAAGGAAAATCAAACGGAGCCCAATTGACCTGAAACTTCACAGAACTCATTTTTGGAAGGAAAGAAGCCCAGAAGACTTGGAGTGCACGTCGGGGGATCTGCGAGGAGGTCACGAGGCAGGGGGCGCACCCACCCCCCTGGGCGCGCCCTCCACCCTCGTGAGCCCCTCGTGGCCCCCCTGACGTACTTCTTCCGCCTATATATATATCTCCATATACCCTAAAAACATCCGGGAGCACAATAGATCAGGAGTTCCGCCGCCAGAAGCCTCCGTAGCCCCCAAAAACCAATCTAGACCCGTTCCGACACCCTCACCGGTGGCCATCTTCATCATCCCGGCGCTCTCCATGACGAGGAGGGAGTAGTTCACCCTTGGGGCTGAGGGTATGTACCAGTAGCTATGTGTTTGATCTCTCTCTCTCTCTCTCGTGTTCTTGATTTGGCACGATCTTGATGTATCGCGAGCTTTGCTATTATAGTTGGATCTTATGTTGCTTCTCCCCCTCTACTCTCTTGTAATGGATTGAGTTTTCCCCTTGAAGTAATCTTATCGGATTGAGTCTTTATAGATTTGAGAACACTTGATGTATGTCTTGCCGTGGATATCTGTGGTGATAATGGGATATCACGTGATTCACTTGATGTATGTTTTGGTGATCAACTTGCGGGTTCCGCCCATGAACCTATGCATAGGGGTTGGCACACGTTTTCGTCGTGATTCTCCGGTAGAAACTTTGGGGCACTCTTTGAGGTTCTATGTGTTGGTTGAATAGATGAATTTGAGATTGTGTGACGCATATCGTATAATCATACCCACGGATACTTGAGGTGACATTGGAGTATCTAGGTGAAATTAGGGTCTTGGTTGATTTGTGTCTTAAGGTGTTATTCTAGTATGAACTCTAGGGCTGTTTGTGACACTTATAGGAATAGCCCAACGGATTGATTGGAAAGAATAACTTTGAGGTGGTTTCGTACCCTACCATAATCTCTTCGTTCGTTCTCCGCTATTAGTGACTTTGGAGTGACTCTTTGTTGCATGTTGAGGGATAGTTATGTGACTCAATTATGATATTATTGTTGAGGGAACTTACACTAGTGAAAGTATGAACCCTAGGCCTTATTTCCTATCATTGCAATACCGTTTATGCTCACTTTTATCACTTGCTACCTTGCTGTTTTTATAATTTCAGATTACAAATACCTTTATCTACTATCCATATACCACTTGTTTCACCATCTCTTCGCCGATCTAGTGCACCTATACAATTTACCATTGTATCGGGTGTGTTGGGGACACAAGAGACTCTTTGTTATTTGGTTGCAGGGTTGCTCGAGAGAGACCATCTTCATCCTACGCCTCCTACGGATTGATAAACCTTAGGTCATCCACTTGAGGGAAATTTGCTACTGTCCTACAAACCTCTGCACTTGGAGGCCCAACAATGTCTACAAGAAGAAGGTTGTGTAGTAGACATCAACATGCATAATGTCTTTTTTTAATTAAACCTCAAGTTATTATAAGTATAATCATGTAGTGACCCGACCTCAAACGGTCAAGTCTCTGTGTATCTGTGCCATCCCTGGATCAGTATGCTGGCACACACAATACATCAATGTATATATCAAAGTGCAATCACATGTATAAATAACGTAAAACTGATATATACCTCATAAGTCTCAATGGAAATAAACAACGGGTGTGGAGTCCCATCAATGCCATCGGCAGGTTGAGTGTAGACCATAACCCTGTATCGTAACTCTTACTCGTCGAAGAAATATCTGCAACATGAGACGTTGCAGCCGCGTAGGTCAGTATATTGAATGTACCGGCAAGATCACTGTAAGAAAAACATATGATATAACTATACTATATGCAATATGGCTTTGTGGCTCTGGGCCTGAGTTTTTGCGTAAAAGCTGGTTTTATTTTCCCTACAACAATGGGATATCAGGAGTCTTCACTACAGAGTTATATACTATGACATGGTTCGGCCAACTGATATCTCATAGCCCAAATCATCATAAGTTGCCCACAATTAAGTTATCAATCTCATGTTGAGAGTTCTGAGATAGATCCAAGTCCAGATGCTCAAATTGTCTATATCCGGGACAGGGCTAATCAATTAGGTTTTAACCCTCAGCATAGGTTTGTACACTGTACTCGCAAGATTCGATCCCTCCCTTTCCGTCTTGGCACTTTAGATCATTTGGGAGCAGGACGACCGGAACATGGTCTTCCGAAGAGTTACTCTAACCACTGTCCGGTGCCCATCCAATCCTACCGTAGTTCTACATCTGCTGGCACCGTCCCAGCCAGAGTCACCACTAAGGTCAACCAAGCCAGAGCCCATAGTGACTTACGGTTGCATAGGTAAGCTTCCGGGCATGAAGTATTATTTCGTCTCTTTGGGCCCGGGTGGAGCTTTTCGCATGATATCGCGGTGCTTCTCCGGAATCACAGAGTACTGGGTGCACTATGTACCCTTATTAATCATTCTCCAACCAGAGGTATATTGAATTTTTGTCTCTAGTCTTGATGTCTTGAGGCCTTGAAGATGCAGTCCTTGCAGATGCCATCACGGAGTTGTCGTCATTGACATAGAGCCCTCCTTCTTCACACTGCTCCCGAACACTCATACCAAACCCCGTCTACGGTAGCGTAGCATTAAAACTATATACGTCTTGGGCTTGGTAACAACACTACAAGAAAAATACACTTCCATGATGATATGTGTTTGTCATAGTAGGTCACGTTTACTGTCATGCATGTACATCCATGACGATTTTATGACAGAATCAAGATAGTCATACCTGTGCTGTCGTAGAAGTGTTCCAATACATTACCAAAATTATCATCACGAAAGTGTCCACTTCCATGATGATAAATCACACGTCATAAAAGTGCTTTCGTCAAGGGTGACCGACATGTGGCATCCACCGTAACGGGTCGCCGTTAAGCTATCAGGTCCGGTTTTGGATCCGATAACCCATTAATAGCCCGGACCAATGGTAAATTTCCATGTGTAAAATTCTAATTTTCCGGAGGAAACACGTGTCAGCTCGTCAGTGGGTCAGATAGGCGCCTATGATCTGTCGACACGTGCAACGACCCACCACTGGCCCATTTAGCTTACAAAGGCTGGTCCGTTTGACTTGGTCAAAAGTTAGCGGGCTGGCCCATGAAAAGCCTGTTAACGGTCTCTTTGCAAATAGCCCATTTTACGACCTGGTAACTCACAGCCCATTAGGGCCTACGCGAAATCAGCCCAACAACGTCATGTGGGCCATCGGATATAACACCAGCCCATTTCACTTTCGTCCCATGTATGGCCCACGACGTCTTTCGGCCCATATGAGGCCTTTGTATCTTTAGGCCCTTTAGAGGCCCACAGTGACTCTAGCCCATAATGAACAGTAAATTTCTTTGTACCCATTAAAGGCCCATGATTCACATGGGCCATTTCCAGCCCGTGTTAGCTTTCGGCCTACTAACAGCCCTTATGTTATTGGGCTCCTTTTCGGCCCTCGATTACTTCCGGCCCATTACTGGCCTGTACCCCTAATGGGCCAAATTCGGCCTGTGGCAAGAGTCGGCCCGTTTCTGGCCTGTTAACCCATTGCACCATTTCCAGCCCGTCCTATATTCTGGCCCATTAACGACCCGTTATGCTTGTGACAGAATTAAGCCTTTGCTATCCTCCGACCTATTAACGACCCGTTACCGTGCCGGGCCGATACCAATTACGCCCATTTACGGCCCATGCAGACCCATTTATCCGACGGCCCGAGGCCCACCGATTCTACGACCCTGTTGGAGGCCCATTTATCGACGGCCCGTAGGAGGCCCATGGATCCTACGGCCCATAGCAGGGTCAAGGTTACCATGGTCCGTATATGGCCCATGGTTGTTGCGACCACTAGCAAACCAGGGAAAAAGAAGACTAGGAAATAAATAAGCCCGAAACTAACGCTAGGTTATTAAGGCGATTGCACAGATTACATCCACTGGGCATCAAAGATCGCCACTAGTGCAAATATAGGGAACACCCTACACCATACAAAAATGGCTTGCTATTTTTTCCAGCCAGTGGCTGCACGTTAAGAACAAATTTTGTATCGCAACAAAACAAATTACAGCTATAAAACAAAAGGAAGGTTGGCATAAAAGTTAACAGTCTGGCAGATAAATGCACCACCAGAAGTTCAGAAGCTCAGTTCATTTGACCTGACTGTTAAGTTTTCATGTTGTATTGTCCGATGGAGCACCATAACCTTCGCCTTCATTTCTCCTAGGTTCCTGAACAACATAGCAAATGTCTGATAGTCTGGTTTCAAAACCATGCATATCTTGACGACATCGGACAATGTCTGTCCTTGTTTCACAAAGGGTCTCTGTTAGGGAATGGACTTGTGTCTGGAGCGCAGATATAACATTGTTTTAAGCTTGCATATCTTGATCATCAGGCAGTTTGGACAAGATTGCCTTAACAACCAACCCACTATTACATAGGAACGTGCTTTTGGCACTGTTGGTGGGCAGGTACTGACCCACTACAGCAAGAGCTGACATTGCGGTTATAGTTGCCTCGCCATCTTCAAAAGGTGGCGGTTCCACCATTTTTTCCATAGCTTGGTGAAAAGTTGAGTTTTTACATTAGTAGTACCAGAACAGAAGATATTAAGGAGGCAGGAAAACCAAATAAAATAGCTTTGGTCTATATACAGAACTTATTCTGGTGAACCCATGTAAAATATTAGTTGTATTTTACTGCGAAGTACATAATAAAACCAGGTTCCAAACATATGATCATGTACCATGGCTAATGTATTGTCTATTTCTTCACATTGTATTGACAGCTAAGGATAAAGAGACAAAGTTTATAATACGGTAAGCATAGTATGACATCATTCATATCACAAAACAATTGAGAACAGACAAACATGCAATTGTAATGTTGTGTGGGCAAGTCCAGTACGAAACTAGATTACAGGTCAAGATCAAAGGAACATCACTCCTTTCTTTTAACCTTGTTAGGTGCAATACTATGCTAAGACAATTGTGTATAAAATTGAAAAGAGTAATAGACATTGGCTGCAAACGATGCAGTTCAAGGCACAAGTCAGAGTAAGTTGTTGTTAAAAGGCATGAGGATTAAGGACTTACAACAGTGGCTTTTGCTGGTGTAGTCATGCCCTTCGTCTTGCTGGTGTGACAGTCCTTGAAGATTTCCACATCATTTGGTTCAGGTACTTTTTGGTCCTTGCGGGATTTCCTCTACATTTGGAACAAGTCAATATAGATATGATAATATGGTACAGGAAAATAGTGAAACAACAACTAATTACAAGAGCCTCATAGTGTGCAATATAGCTACGAGATCCTGTCGTCTGTTGGAATTTCACTTTCATATGGTTGGCCTTGTTCTTTGAACAGTTCACCTACAAGAAGATAGATTTGTGTGGCATATGCGTAAATAGGACTTCAACATGTGATCTGATCACATGTATATAATGTACTTGATACTTTTGATCAGACCAGTGTTTAACGAGGCCTCTCCAGTCTTCATCCGATATATTTTCCACTGGAGATGTTTGGGCAAGTTCACTGTTAGCCTTGCCTTCAAAGTGAGTTCTCCTCAAGTTATACCGATACTGTCGCAGAGCAGACTTCAAAACATGGGTACAAGCTTGTCTAGTTGCATCATCTTGGCTATCCAACTTGAACCTCATATGTTGAAAATTATGGGAGTCTCATTATCAGCAACCTAGAAAGTATGGGATAGACCAAGACGATATTACTAGTTACCATACATAACCATACTTACAGATAATTGGTCGAGGAAGGTGTTGAACTGGGTTTCGTCTTTGTCATTCTTGTACTGAATCCAGTTGGGAGGATACATACATGACACCTAACGGTAACTGCTGCCTCTGATACTAACTTGGATGACTTTGTAGCATCACGTGGCCTTTTTAAACCTGCCTCAAAACGGATCTCAATTCTTCCTCCTATAGATTTAGTTAACCTATCGAGCATTATCCCTGATGTTTGTTTCCTCTTGCGTCTAGGTGCTAGTCCAACAACGAACATAGGAAGTGTTAGTGTACATCAAACTATGAGACTACATATTAAGAAGCATGCAACTGTAACTTGACTCCAGCAACTACCTTCTTGCGGTTGAAGCTCATAAAGTTCATTCGATCTTGCCAACTCATCTTGTGTCAAGAGTGCTTCGGAAGTAGTGTCAGGTGGCAAGGGAGCTTGGGAACACACTGCTAGCTGAGTTGACCAACGAGTAACTCGTGCAGCTGGTGGTAATATGGAAGGTGTTGCAACAACTAGGGATGTCTCTGCTTGTTTGGTGGCAGCTATTTGTTTCTGTTTGGCTTGTTCTGCAGCTCGTGTAGCACGAGATACCCTATTTGTACAATTTTCCGCTGGACTTTGACCTTCTATTGCACCATCAGTACCAGCAGAATCTGCAGGATTCTTCCGCTTCCCTTTCCGTCATTCTGTGTTGCTTCCTCTTTCTCTGTGCCATGTTAAGTCAAGCCGACAAGAAAAACGAATAACAATTTAGTTATTCAAAACAAATTGATGGGTGATACAGACGATCTGAACTTTGTTGTTAGACAACCACATGATAGGAGGAGGTAATATGTACGAAAAACAGGACGACATGAGATAACCTGAACTATGATGTGTAAACTAAGCAGAAGACATTTCACTAAATTAGAAGCAATGCCATGGAAGGTAGACACCATATGAAAGATGCTACTAATATCGCTCTGCCAAGTTAATAGTGTCTCATCATAAATGTCATTTAAACAAATGTGAAGCAGTATAAGAAATAAATCATATGCAAGATGCGAACAACAACAAACTACCAAGTTAAAGGTCTCTCACCATTAGTGCCATTGCATATTCGCAGCCTATGATGTGTAAACTAAGGAGAAAGCATTTCAACAGATTAGAAGCAATGAAAGCTAGACACCATATGAAAGATGCAACGAATATCACTCTACCAAGTTAAAACTGTCTCGTCATAAATGCCATTTCAACAAATTAGAAGTGGTACACGCTAGATAAAAATGCGAGATGTAACCTATATCACACTACCAAGTCAAACGTGTCTTATGATAAGTGATTATTACAGGTTACACAACAGTAATACTTTGATGTAAGAACATGGTGTGATAGACAGATATTGTATGTTCTAGAAACAGGAACACGTGTCTTACTCACAAGTATAATGTGTAAAGTAAGCAGATGGAATTCAACAAAATTAGAAGCAATACAAGCTAGACATCATACATAACATGCAACCACATATAACAGTGCCAAGTTAGAGGGAGCACCTATGATGGTGCACTAGGGGAGACATGCTCATCATCAACACAGCTACGTTGAGTGTATGCATGTGTTGTCTTGCAAATCATCTTGGGGGGATGGAGGAGTAGAATCTGTAGAGGCCCTCCGTTTAGAAGGAGTGCTTTTATCCGCCGACTTGCTAACTTCCTTCCGCTTTATTGATTTTGAATTGTCAAGTGAAACTGTAGCGACCCGATCTCAATGGACTGTAGTCTCTGTGCTTAAGTGTCATCCCTGGATCGGTATTGCTGACACACATAGTACTTGAGGATTTATAATAAATTTTAATCACACGCTTATAACATCGAGTGTCTCATAAAGAGTACTTATTACAATAATATGGCTGAAGGACATCTAAATAACTTGAGGAAGCATCAAAGATAAATGAGTCCATCTGTCGTGGTTCTAAGTCTGACAGTGATGTAGGGGGGTAAGTATGGAGAGGCAAGATCTTAGCTATAGAGGAGTTGTAGGAACGCAAGATTTATGAGTTCAGGCCCTTCTCGGAGGAAGTAATAGCCCTACATCTCAGAGCCCGGAGGCGGTCGACTAGATTATGCGTGTGTGAATTACAGGCGTGCGAACCCTTGTTTTGGAGGAGGGGGTGGCTTATATAGAGTGCGCCAAGACCCCAGCCAGCCCACGATACAAAGGGTTCAATGTACATTAAGGCAGGCATTACTGGTAACGCTAGTAATAAAGTGCTATGATGACCATAAAAGATACTTAATAACCGACCGTTAGCATGCGGAGCGCCTTTAGGTCACCTGACCGTCGAGTGGCTTGGTCTTGGTCGAGTGATTGCTTCTTGGTCGAGTATCTTCAAGTCTGTCGAGTGAGACACCTTCAAGTCGATTGAAATATGATTTCTTCTGGAGATGTCCTTGGGTAGGTCAGTTTGGACAGGTCCATGACCCTACCCTAGGTACACAGCTTCATCATTAGCCCCCGAATGGATCGAGGTTTGAGTGGGACAGGGTTTGAGCATTTTTCCGACTCGTTTTTCATGCCGCGAGCATACCTTGTTTCGGATCAATGAACCCGAGTGTTGACAGCGACTTCCTTTCCAGTCGTCTTGATCCATTCTTAATTCTACGTCGAGTGAGTTTCTTTACTCGAAAGGCTCCGAGTGACAGTGCGGAGGAGATCTTTGGTTTGACAAGTTGTTCTACTGTCCGCGGATTTCGTGGGATCCGAATTTTGGGAAGCACGTGGGACGGGGGAGGCCGCAGTAATCGGATGGGATAGAGCGGAGCCGCCTCGATCCCCGCGCCACTTTTTTCGCCACGTATCGCGCGCGTGATTGTTACGGGATTTGACAGAGCCGCCTGGGCCTACCCGTCAGCCACTCAGAAGCGGCCTCATATAAGGCGTTGGACCGGGGTCTCCTAAACAGTGTGTTCCCATTACCTCTTCTCCTCTTCATGCCCCTCCGCTGCACTCGCTCTTGCCCCAGCGCCACCGCTCCGTACGCGTCTCGCCGGCGACAATGGGGAAGGAGAAGACGGCGGCTCTGGAGCGGGCAAAGAAGGCGACGGCAAGGTCGAAGGGGAAGGCGACCAGTTGGGGCAGATCTTCCTCACGAACCGGCCTGCCGAAGGGCTGGATCCAGGGCAACTAGATCCACTCGAGGATCACCCAAGAAGACCTCGACGACCTGGCCGAAGGGGGGCTGATCCCCTATGACTCGGCGCGGCCTCCGGGGAAGGAACCTGAGCCGCAACCTCGGGAGGGTGAGCGTGTTCTACTTGCCACCCACGTCGACCATGGATTTTCCTTGCCTCCTCACCCTTTCTTTCAAGGGTTTCTGAACTTCTTTGGGGCACAACTCCACCACTTTACTCCCAACACAATCATTTATCTCGCTGCTTTCATTTCTTTGTGTGAGAACTTCCTGGGTTGCCGGCCTCACTAGGGTCTTTTCAAGCACATTTTCACTTGTCGCTCCCAGACGGTGAAAAAGGCTAACCCAAGTGACGAGAGGACGCAAGTGATTCAGATGTGTGGGGGTCTTGGTATCCAGATGAGAGGGAAAAGTTCTTTTCCGGCCATGATTCTTCCCGACTCAGTCCGCGGATGGCAGTCGACCTGGTTTTACTGTAAGGACCAGTCGACGCCAGGGCAGTCGACTGGCCTCCCTCCCTTTACCATGGACCGAGTGAGGAAACCCTCCCCTTTGAAGGTGCTCCCGAAGGAGAAGGCGCAGGTGAGGGTGCTGGTCGATCGAGTGGTCCAGCTTATCCGTGACGGGGTCACCGGTATGGTTCTCTTGGAGGTCTTCCTTCAGCGGCGCATCCAGCCTCTTCAAGCCCGAGACCATCCGATGTGGATGTATTCGGGTCTTGAAGACTCCACTCGGATCCACCCGGAGGAGGTCGACGACGACACACTGGGGAAGTGGCTGTCGGGCATTACCGGGAACAAGGACAACCCTAGGGGAGCCAGGAGAGTCCCTCCATTCGACCAGTCTCATGCACCAGAGAAGGTCTAATTCTGAGTTTTTGCTTTGTAATTTGAATTCGCTCCTGCATACACTGCGTCGACTGAGTTTGTTCTCCCTGCTTTCTTTCAGGCCATTATTGAAATGTACTCAATGCCCAACGGAGAGCAAGAGCAAGCTCTGGAAGGCGAGGCGAGCGGCGGCGACAGTGGCGAGTGGACTTCCGACAGTGAAGGGGGTGGAGGAAGTGATGACTCAAGTGATGGAGAAGAAGTCGAGTCGCCTCCTCACCGGGAGAGGCGATCCAAGCTCAACCAAGAACGACTGAGTGCCCATGAAAAGGTAACTGCTCAGGCTGGTCAGTCTTTGAAGCGTCCTCGGGTCTCTTCACCAACCCCGACTGAGAAAGCGCCAAAGCACCCCAAAGTTGCAGAGCTGAAGACTCGGAAGGCGTTGCCGAAGATTAAGATTGACATCCCCGTTGCTTCCGCGTGAGTGTCTCCTTTCGTATTCACTCGACGCTTCATGCTGTTTGTTTTTCTTGTTTTAACTGGACGGACTTTGGGATTGTCAGAGCTGCCACTTCCGGGACCTCAGCTTACATGGACGAGGACAAGGTGATGGAGGATGCGGTCACTTCTAATCTGGGTATGATTTCTGCCATACTGTCTTTGTTTGGTCGATCCAATTGCAATGTGCATCATTGAGTGATGTGACTTTGGCAATTGAACTCCGCACAGCTCCCAATGTTATTGACCTCCCAGACGATGACGAAGAGCCCGAGAGGCCTTTGACAAGCAAGAGTAGGCAAGCTCCTACAAGCGAGGCGCTACAGTCGACCCCGAGGGCGGAACCAGTCGTTCAGGACGCTGGCGATGCCAATCGGGGTTCTGTTACCTTCGCCGTGCCACTGTCGAGTGCCTTGCCTTCTTCGTCGATTGCTCAGGCCTTTGTCGACCCACCTTCGGTTTTTGCGACCCATCATGTCCCGGAGGACGAAGTGAATGCTGCCAGGGAAGCTATACGCCAGGCGGGTGTCATGATGGAGAAGATGAAGATGGTACGAGACGCCAGTCAGGCTGCCTACGACGCCAGCTCGGCTCTCCAAAGCAATGTTCAGGTTAGTTGGTCGCCGCTTGTTCTGTTAGGATATGATATCTAAAGACTCCTTTATGAAAATCTTTGCGTTAGTACACCCACTGGGTGCCTTGCTTGAACTTTGAATTAGTGGGGGCACGCTGAGTGCACCCACTGGGTGTAGTCCCCGAGACTGCGGTGGACTGCGGACAGTCGACTGTAGTCTTTGTATCTTGTCGAATGTAAACCGAATTGATAGTTTGTCTCTTGCACTCGGTCTGGTCGAGTGGGGTCGGAACCGGTGGGGGCACGCCAAGTGCACCCACTGGGCGTAGTCCCCGAGACCACGGTCGACTGCTGGTAGTCGACTGTGGTCTGAGCTCTTTCTGTCCCCCCTTTTTTTACTCCCTGCACTCGACTCTGGCGGGCCGGTCGAGTGGGATCAGAACCGGTGGGGGCACGCAAAGTGCACCCGCTGGGTGTAGTCCCCGAGGCTATGGTGGACTGCGGGCAGTCGACCGTAGCCTTAGTAACTTTTTTTGCTGTAAAAATAACTTCTCCCCTTTGATTTCAGAAATCTTGTGATCTTGGAGCTCGCTTTGCTGACTTGGAGAAACAGCAGATCCAACTGAACCTTGACTTGGAGCTGGCCAAGACAGAGCTGCAAAGGGTCAAGGACGACGCCACTAGTAAGATGAATTTATCGACTGGTCTGTCTTAAGCTTGAGTACCCTTCTGCTCTTTCTGAATCAGGCATCATTTCTTTGTAGAGAAACTGAGAGAAGCTCTGGCGAAGAAGGATCAGGATCTGGATGCTGCTCGAAAGGAGGCTGACGACAAAACCGCTCTAGCTGCACAGAAACTGGCTTCGGTCGGCCAGTTGAAAGAAGAGAATACCAGGCTGAAATCTGCTCTGAATGACGCCAACAAGGAGTGCTCGCGCTGGAAGAAGGAGAATCTCATCCTGGGCGAGAAGATGGAAAGCATTGCTCGCAGGAGGGACGATCTAGAGAGCTACCTGAGGAGTCTTGCCAAGAAATTGTTCATCAAGCTTGAAGGTGCACATTTTGTTTCGACTGATTTTTTGCGTCGACTCGGCGTATGTAAATTGACTTATCCTTGGATCGTGATGCAGAGTTTTGCCAGACCTTCGAGGAGGAGACTGGGCGGATCGAACCTGGTTTGGATCCGATCAATTCTCCCGTGAAAGATGAAACTGCCATGAATCTGCTCCGACTGGAATCTCGCATTGACGGTGTCGTGGACTACTTGGCTCGACTGAAGGTCGCCATGTCACGGATTGACCCGGCACTTTGGCCAGAGGCTGTGCTCCAAAATGATCTTGAGTCCCTGATGACTCGACTAAATGAAATCCCTGACCGAGTGCAGGAGTGGAAGAAGTCTGCTGCTCGGTGTGGCGCTGATGTGGCTCTGTCTTTGGTTCGTGTCCACTGCAAGGAGGTGCGACAAGACAAACTGGCAGCAATCAAGGTCGCCAACACCCAGAAGCACGACTTCCAAACTTTTATGGAGACTTTCATCGCTGCAGCCACTCGGATAGCCGACGGCGTCGACCTGGATGAGTTCGTCGAGCCTGTCAGCCCTCCTCCTGTGGAGTGAACAAACTTTTATGCCTCACCTTAAATTTGCCTCGGAATGCCGAGTGGTTTTTGTAACCGTTAAACTCTTTCGGGCTGAATGCCCGAGCACTTTGATCTGTGGTCCGGAAACCTTTAGGATTTATCCGAACTTGGTTTATCGTTGAATATCTTTATGCATTCCCCATCGAGTGGAAATCGTTCTTTATTCGAGACAACCTTTGTATTTGCGGTGTAGCCGCGAAGGCGACGGTAGCAGTCGACCTGCACCTCATCGTCCTTGCGGGTCAGCGATGGAGCGCACATTGTATTTGTGGTGAAGCTCCCCAAGGAGGAGGTAGCAGTCGACCTGCCCCTTGTTGTCCTTGCGGGTCAT
>NC_041388.1:298792056-298792638 GCF_002162155.2 Triticum dicoccoides | reverse complement strand
CGACCTGCCCCTTGTTGTCCTTGCGGGTCAGCGATGGAGCGCACGTTGTATTTGTGGCGAAGCTCCCCAAGGAGGAGGTAGCAGTCGACCTGCCCCTTGTTGTCCTTGCGGGTCAGCGATGGAGCGCACATTGTATTTGTGGCGAAGCTCCCCAAGGAGGAGGTAGCAGTCGACCTGCCCCTTGTTACTGCAGAGCAGGATGAAGTGCGCGTTGTATTTGTGGCGAAGCTCCCCAAGGAGGAGGTAGCAGTCGACCTGCCCCTTGTTACTGCAGAGCATGATGTGTTTCAAACTTAGGCGAGTGCCTGACTGCAGCTAAGTCCTCAAGTGAGAGTACTTAGGCGAGTACTGGACTGCAGCTAAGTCTCCGAGTGGGAGGGCTGCTCTCCACTCGGTAGGATTTTTTCAAACTTAGGCGAGTGCCTGACTGTAGCTAAGTCCTCAAGTGAGAGAACTTAGGCGAGTACTGGACTGCAGCTAAGCCCCCGAGTGGGAGGACTGCTCTCCACTCGATAGGATTTTTTTCAAACTTAGGCGAGTACCTGACTGCAGCTAAGTCCTCAAATGACAGAACTTAGGCGA